>NC_091946.1:11047756-11205256 GCF_041260155.1 Ptychodera flava
GATACCATGATACAACATTATTGACAATCATTAAGCATTTTTACTTAAGTCAATTCCTAATTTACATATTTAATGAACTTTGCTTATTAGGGATATATACTGGTATTTACTTGATCAAAGTTGGCAAAACATGCTATGTTTATTGATGATTATACCTGGTTAAAACAATATTGGAAGTCATTTCACATTTTCATGTCAGCTAATTTATAATTTGCATATCTAATGAGCTTTCATAGCTCGGCATATATGGCTTGAAGGACTTTGCCAACGGTAATTACACTATTGCTATATAAAATTGTGATACAATGACAGCAGTCAAAGAACTTTAATATTTTTATTTCAGCTAACTACATATTTGTATATTTCATGACCTTTTAGAATTAATCGGCGGTGATTATTGTTCATTATGTTGATCATAATACTTTCAATGAAGTTGCAAACATGTGGCAAAGGTTCAAATTTACACATAACCGGTACATAATGAAACACGTGAGCATTTTCAGTTCATATCTGGTTAAATACCCTCTGATAGAAAAAGAACACCCGATCACAAGATCCTTACAAATAACGGCGGAGAAATGACCATGTATGGCGGCATTTGTTTACAAATTTGGTGTGCATGCTCATTAAGGTTTGACCTCTACCTCGTACCCTACGCTAGGCTTGAGCAAAAAGTCAACAAACATGATGTAGAGCAGACAAAGCCGACGAATATCGAACGCATAAAAACGCGTACGTTCTTGGCGCATTTACGCGTCTCCCGAAGTCTGCCCGTTAGCGCACAATACACATGTATTTTATCAGGAAAATACATTAAATTTTACAGACTTTAAAATCAAACGAGTTCGCTTTAAATGTTCGCTTTAGACTAATTTTTTGCTGCATTCGTACAAGTCGATTGGGCAGAAATATTACAGCAGATATCATTTTCCTCTGTTGTTTACGTCCTCAAAATAATGTAATCAGAACCCTGTTTGATATTAATTTCATTGTTGTATAATGTGCATTATATCTTCGTGCTCAGCGATACAGTGCATAATCTTTTGTCCAATATCACTTTTTTCTATGACGATTTTTGTAGTCTTTGTAAGTTGCAGAAGCCTGCCCTGGAATTAGGAATTCCAACTGAGATTACTGATAAATATTATCCACTGTTATAAGGTGGTCTAACTGAAAAACAAAGTGCAAGTTGGTGTAGGTAAGAATTGGATATGTGCGACAGGGTTCGCTACAAAAGTTTGCAAACTCACGACATTATGACGTGTACTTAAAATGACAACTTTAATATCACATCAAATGTCAAAAAAGTACAGTTACACCACTATCTTGCTAAATTAGCAAAATGTATTCCAGAAAAATTAGTCATTTCTACAAAGTATTTGCCTTGATCAAACACTGTTAAAATGTACATGCATTATTATACTGAAGCATGGAGATATACTGAAACATGGAGATGGAGGAGGCGCCGTGGGCAATGGTTAGGCCCACGGACTCACTGTCGGAGGAGGTTAATCCAGCGTAACAGCCTCTCTGTAATAGGATGGTGAATTCCAGACTCTAGCATGATGTTGTGTCCTTGAACAAGGCTCTGCTCAGTTGAGAATATGTTATGAACACCTCACCCCATTGATGATAGATTGAATAAGAAAATATAACATTGAAACACGTAAACTCAAGAGGAAAATCAAAGCATCATACACCAAATGCTTTTAAAGATAGCTGTTAACAGTGAGTGACCCTACAAAAAGATTCGCTAACACTGATTGTAAACACATTTTCACATTTACAATATCTGAAAACTTTTTTGTACTTTTCAACTTTACTCTAAAATCATGATTTTGCAATGAATTTGAAGGATGATTATCTTATAGAATGCTTGTCATTCGCAAACTGGATTTTAAAGGCATAAATCAACTTGGGTTGTCAACGAGGTTACAATACTGGCTAGTGTCAATTGTGAAAGGAAAATGTTCAATTTTCTGTCCAGCTTGGGAATATGTATTATACTGAATAAATGGTAGTATTACACTTATTACACTTTTTTGGTTCCTATAGGAACACAAACTCTAATACAACGTTGCCTGTCATAGATGTCATGCAAATTGATACAGTATCTCAAATGTGCGTGGTACAGTGTCGTAATGAAAATTCAAAATATCAATGTGTGCCCAATTTCTCCTTCGAACGCAAGAAATGTTTACTTTAAAAGTCTGTGACTTTCATCTAGACACGAAGGTAACTAGTAACTCGTCAAAATACAATAATAAAACTATCGATAATACCATTTGTCCGAACTTTTCACAAAGAGCTAACTTAAGAACATGCAACATAATCTGACAACTTTAACAAGACGATTTGCAAATCGTACATTTACAAGTAACAGTATTATTGACAACACACACCTTGCCAGAAGAACATCTTCAAACCAGTAATGAGTATAAATTAAGACAAAGGCACATATCCCGTAATATAATCTCTTCATTTCTTCAATACAGATGACTGAAGTACAGGTGTCTTTTGATTCTATTTCAATTCTGCTCCCTCCATTCTCATCCATCGGTGTAAAGAAAAGCTTGGTAAAATCTACAGCTAAGATTGGTTACCGATGTAAGTGATAAAGTCTAAAAATTACATACTAAGGGAATTACCATGGCAAGTGCGCTTGGGCTTCCGCTGTGCACACTAGTACAACTATTCTTTAGAGTACATCACTATTATGACAGTACCCATACAGTAAAGGACATAAATGTATTATTTTAGTGCTCTACAATATCATTTCCTTGACTGGGTTTCAGCTGACGTGTTCACACACGTGAGCTTATGTCACAGGGATGTCTGTCTGTCTGTCCGTGTGTGTGTGTGTCTGTCTGACTGTCTGTCTGTTTACACGATAACTCAAAAACACCTGAACGGATTCAAGATTTCGTAGATGGTTTTCATATGCTAATGGCAGGAATGATTACATTATCAATATAGCAGCAGCTACAGCAACTGTCAAACCAATTGTTTGTCTTATACATGCAATGTCTACAGCAATGATCTCGAAAGCAACCTGAAATTGAAATTGGACTATATTTATGAAATATCATTTTTTTATATAATGATTTCCCTATTATCTGCTATTATCTGCTCATTTGCATATTTAATGAACTTTTGTAATTAGTGATATAACTCCTAAATTACTTCGTCAAATTTGATAATATCTACCTGCTACAAATACTGATCTGATAGATATCTTATTGTACTGAGAAGCACTTGGCAGTGTCAAATAAATGAATAGCTCATTATATTCAATGAAGTTCTGTAAGTAGTTATATAACTCCGAAATAACTGCAACACATTTGATGAAATCTGCTACCGATACTGATCAGACAGATATCTGACTGTGTTGAGAAGCATTTACTTGTGTGAAGTTAAGGGTTCATTTGCATATTTAATGAACTTTGTAATTAGTGATATAACTCTGAAATAATGGCGCAAAATTTGGTGAAACCTGCTACAGATATTGATCTCATAAATATTTAATTGTTGCGTGAAGCACCGTGTTGTCTTAATTAAAGCTTTGTTTGCATATTTAATGGACTTTGCAATTAGTGATATTGCTCCGAAATTACGGCATCAAATGTAATACAACGTGCTACAGATTTTAGTCTGATAGATATCTAATTGTCCCATGAAGCTTTGATCGGTGTCAAGTTAATAGACAGCCCATTTGCATATAAATGCAGTTTTACAATTAGTAATTTAACTCCGTGAGTACTGTTTGAGCGTTAATGAAACCAGCTACATATAATGATCTGACAGATATCTGATAGTTGTGTGAAGTGCAGTACAATGTAATGAACCTGTTGTAAATTACGTGAGCACATTCAGTTCACATTAGGTTAAAGTAGTGTTATTTTATGGGAAACGATTTATTCCACGCTATTTTCACGTCTTATGTGAGTAACGGAACAGTTGTTGCCACGGAACTGTCAAATAGTATGTAAAGGAATGTGTGTGTCTTGTCTCGATGTATGAGCAAGACATGAACAGTAGACTTTCTTGGCAGCTTTTCTATACTTTGAGTTGCACAATAAAAAGATGACAGGATTGATTGAATTTTGAAACAGTTTTAACAAAATTGCAATAAAAAGCGTTACATACAAGGCACAATTTGTTTTCGAGGGGGAATAGAGAATCTTTATACTCGTGATCGTATTTGGAAATATACAGACAAAGTATACGACACTTGTAACAAAAACAGTCCTAAAAACTCGTCGGTTCTCTTCGACAAGTAAAACTGACTGAGGCAGAGCAGATGACCTACTCCTTCTTTTCATTTCTCTTGCGACTAAAATGTACAATATTGACACAACAATCACATTAATGAAAAGCAAAGCGGGATATAGATGAAGTAAGATATAACTCAAATTATTGGAAATAGACCCCCCAATCTTTGAGCAATACAGTATTGAACCCGATGCACCAAAAACACTAAGCAGCCATGTTATGGAGATGCTGATAACGATTCTCTGCATCTTCAAATATAAGTTTGCCTTAAAAGGATGGCACACCGCAATGAAGCGTTCAATAGCAATCAACAGAATCGCTAAGTTTGACCCCAGGTCCATGGCCAGTAAGAAGGCATATAGGCAAAAATTAACCGAATAACCATTTATATGAAGTAATTGTATTGTTATAACAAAAATATTATTAAGTATATCTGAGATGACTAAATTAATCAAGAAAATATTTGCTTTAGTTTGCATTTCCTTGGTTTTACATATTACAAGTACAAATGAACAATTGTTAAACAGCCCAACTATCGGTATTGCCAAAGTTAGGGAATCCCTAAGATGAGTCAGAACAGTGGAGTTGCTGAAATTGCACACGGAGAAGGAGTCATTTGAAAACTTGTCACCTTCATTATCTGCAAATTCAGTTTCAGTCCAGGAGAAGTCTGTAGAATTCATCCTTGTAAACACCTTTAGCGATGTATGCAATGTATATGACAAAGGAAAGCATGTCCCCTTATATTTTCTTTTCACACATGAGAACTGTTATTCCAGAAACCTAACAGTTCAGTATGTTTAGATTGGTTACAAGTAAACGTCCTTCCTATGTAGATCTGCCTCACCAATGTACACGGTATCTTGGTAACCGAGTAAACTTTTCAATGGTGCACTGAATCGTCACTCCCTGTAAACAACAGATTCAAAATAGCGCAGTTTAATGACCATTGCTCCGATTAACAGCTTTGTACATACCAAAATAATTCAATGTGGATAAATTGTCAAAAATTCGCATTTTAATTTACCTTTTATAGTATATTTTTCCATATTGTCATGAGGTTATTAGGAAAATACCATAAACGATGCTCTCCGGACATTGCGTCAATGTCCCCGTGCATCATTTGCAATATTTTCGTAATACCAACATATATTATTTAAAAATCTTACATTCATGACGGCGCCGTCGATTTGGCCTAGTCTTGACCTTCTTATACTATGTAAAAAGTTTTATTCTGTTAAATTTATTGCTACATCGCCGAGAACGTTGGGCACCTCTACTTTGTTGACGTTGGCGCCACCTACTCATACTGGGTGACTTGAATGTTGCTCCGCTTATGTTCTAGCGATGTGTCTTTCAAACTCTGACGAAAATGACACGAAATGAGTAATTTGACGCAGGTGAAGTATTATAGGTATGAATTTGGGGAGGCAGAGAATTAAACACAGTCTCTCAGGACTTAATGACGATGGTCAAAACAGTCATGTCGGCAAATAGTCGGCACAAACAAACCGCATGAGTATACGTACGAGATCAAAATTGTGGCGAGGGAGCTGTCATTATTTACCGCCTGAGGGTCGGGAGAACTACTTCCAAAAGTCGAAATCGTTGAAGAGGTCCCTATTTTTCGACAGTTTTGGCAGGGGACCTAAACATTGTCAAACGTGGCCCTAATATCTGTCCCCATGCATGTGTCCGTCCGTTTTGTCCATCCGTCCATAAAAAGATTTTGTTCAGGTTACAATCTATAAACCAGAGGTCATGGAATATGGTACGTAACATCAGCAATTGAAGATCTAGATTTGAATACATATTAGTGCATGTGGTCTGCATAATTAAATACCATTTGCATAATTAATTAATCTGTGCATTAGGCTTTACCGCCATCTAAAGAATTATTCAACTATGCAGACTCTTAAACTGTTCTGTGGCCATAATATGCTAAATGTTTGATGTGCATGTCTTACAGATTATAAGGTCATTTGCATGTTTAACAAACATCTTTGATTGGGTTAGATGTGTATCAATACTGAGTGCACTGATTATGGCGAGACTTATGCTACTTATTAATCATACTTAGGTCGACTCATGATGTGAGTTTTATTAGCAAGACGTTCTAATTTTAGCTCATTTGCATGTGTAATAGATTTTTGTAATTAGGCTGTACATCAATACTGAGATCTTCGATTGTGACTGGACCTCTGACACGTATGGATCATACATGTCTACTTCTCTTTTCAATTTTATGAACAAGAGATTCTTATTATATCTCATTTTTGCGTGATTATCGGCTTTTTGGTAATTTTGGCATACTTAACACAATATTATAGACTGCAAAGATTTTCGAGTGTCGATGCCTAGGGAAAAGAAAAACAAAAAAAGTATTTAAGTATTTTTCCTTTTCACGTGTATGCGACTTCAATTAATACCCTTCTCTTTAAGTGTAAGTATGCGTGTTCTATCCAAAGTAAATGAACATGTTTGCCCATACAATTTCTTTAGTTTGCAACAATAAAGCAACAAATCGCAGAATTTTTATTTATTGTCCAAATCTTTTGCACCACTTTTGTTACGTAGACATTGTGCTATCTAATTGAGCTCCTGCCAAACAAAAAAAACCGCAGAGTTTTCAGCAGATTGTAAAACGCGGTACAATGGATGGGATTGACCACAGCTACTTGCGCAAATATCTCTCGTGTACTGGCACTCCAGACGGATTCAAGAATATTTCTAAAAGATCGATTTTACGACATTGGTCAATGCATTGGTCTCAGTTGGCGCAGATTATCGAGTCTGGGGTAAACGTTCTCCACGATCATGACCTAATTAGATAAAACGAAAGGACAGCGGAAATAAATTATTTGTTATGCATGGAATTTTCAAAGTCTGTATTTGAATAGAGGAGAAGCACTTTTTAATTTGAAAAGCTTCTCAGACATTGATTATTTGCTATATAATTTGTGAATTTTCTGAGACTCAAAGAATCGAGTGGGGGGGGGGGGCAAAGCAAATAAATTACTTACTCTTGTCTTGTGCGATCGTAACGGATACATTGCACTTGTAAAGAAAAGAATCAGTGATACCATGGTGGCATCGATTTCATTTAGGCCTGTCTTGTTTAGTCGAAGCTCACATATTTGAGTATTTCACAATATAAACACATCCAGCATATTTCCTTGTATCCGATCTACTTGTGTCATGTTAGTCACAGTAAACATAGAGGCCGTGATAATTATGAGGGCCATCGTTCTGACTTGATAGTCACAGTGACGTGATCAGCCCTAGGAATGTGACATTTCAATTAGAAAATTCGGCGATAAACTGTGGAAATCCAGGAAAAAAACTATGGCTTGTACTTTGTAAAGGAAATTCGAAATATTTCGTAAATGAGAATACTTAAGTTTCAAAATAATAGATGAAGTGAGGTTGTGAACAATTGGTATATAACACAGTGAGGATGATATGAAAGCACTTTGGTAACACTTTTACATTCATAATTAATACAGCAATTTATCAGCAAATTCGTGAATATTTGCTTCTTACTAGGGTTCTCTAGAAAGCAAACTAAAACGGAAATTACGCTAAAAATAGATACTGCTGTTCGGATTCACTCAACACACTAGTGATCATGCTTACAAATACAATTGTCACCGAGAAGCCAAAAGGTAGGCAGTATAGACATATTTTAGTCTGGCTGCTTGGTTGCTACATTTTAGCAAACTAAACAGTTTCATGTGTGATAGATTGGACCTTTGGCATATAACAGAGACCGTACCTGACACAATACATGTATTGTGGACGGAATGTGTCTTAATTTATAAGAGAAAGATTTTATTTGAAGTCATTGAAAGGAAAAAAATACGAAAATGCTGGTTTTTTTATTTCCGTTTTCTAAGGCAGAGACAGTCGAAAATCTTTGTTTCGAGTGTCTAATCCTTTAAGTAATATATCGGCAGTCACGATGAAATGAATAGACGCAACTAGACCCCTTTTGGTAAGAGGGGTACCCTGGTTTTGTGATAACCACTTTGGAACGAGTAGCTATGTAATAAAAACGGGCTTGACTTTTGATGGAAAACATAAAAAGGTGTGCTTATCCTCTTTTTGACATTTAAATATGATGTTCAACCGTTGGTCGCGTTTTGCCATGAATTTAAGACCAACAAACAGACCAAGATAGCATTGATAATAACTCACTGATTACAATCCTAAATGAACTGAGCAATGTCGACCCTTTTATGAAAAGAAAAGAAACGCACAAGAGCAACTTAGTAATCAGTTGCTCTGAAGCGTTTACAATTTATATTTTCGCCTTGCCGACGCTGAGTGGGGTACAATTTTACGATAGTAAAACCCGAAAATTAAGAGCAGTTAACATGCAAAGCAGATACGATTAGAAAAATATGTTATTCGGTTGTTATTGTTAAAATGCAGAGCTAATACTGACAGTTATTAGCAATTGGCATTTTCCATTGTAATGTCTTCCCCGTACAATCAAAGTCGTACAACTTATTTATTTATTAATTTTCATGCTTACTTGCTTTGCGATATTTTCAAAGAATGTATTTTAGTCATTAATATTCGAGACTGATAATTATTTGCAGTATTACTTACTTATGCGTGCCGTAAATGTGCCAGGAGTATGATTTCGTCTAACACTATTTAACATGCTGTGAACTGATATTGTATTTATCATGTCATTTTTTTTCATCTTAGGAGGGAAATAATTGTGTGACATAGACCTACCAGGCGAATAGTAGAAACAAAATAATTGACGCACTATATACACAGAGACACAGATATATTAGGATAGTGACGCAAGAAATGCTACGAGTAGTTTATAAGCAAAGCCGGCAAAATTGAAAAAAAATATGCTAATTGGATGTCCTTGATAAACTGTAGTGCTTGCACTGGTGTCTAGCAATCGTAAGCTCGTGAAAACACGTAACGGGTAAAATAATCGCACTTTTCTTTGCTTATATGTAACACACAAAATGTAAGTATGGCTACTCTCTCTCTCTCTCTCTCTCTCTCTCTCTCTCTCTCTCTCTCTCTCTCTCTCTCTCTCTCTCTCTCTGGTAAACGAGAGAACAAAGGATTAACATACCAGCGATCCTGACGTTTCATTGAAAGGAATGTAGAAAATGGTAATGGGTTGTAACCACCAAAGTGCTTCCTGCTTTACCATATCAAGGAAGTTCACTGCATTGCAGAGATGCGATTGCCTGTGTCTGATAGTCAGCCGGTCATATATTTAAGCACTATTTTGTCACGTGATTGTGTCTGGAAGCCATTAATCCATGACGTCACATCAATAATATTTTAAGGCGTGTACCTCTTTTGCAATATTGATGATCAATTATGATGGCCCGAGATGCCATCTCAGAAATACAGGCAAGCCCTAACAAGTATCTCCTGTTTCAAAAAACAGTACAACACTAAGTATAGAACATTTTTATTCGAACAAACAACAGTTTCTAGTGAGTGAACTATGACCCTCTACGTATAAAATGATAGTATCGTCTGTTGTTATGAAACGTCCCTTTCAGTATTGTTAAAGAGATTCAACACATATGTACCGACATATTCGTCATAGTGACAGTTTTGAGTATGCCACCATTAAAATCTTAAATGCATACATTAGATTGGTGAATCTGATATCTTCGAACAGACGGCTACTTTTAAATTGGTAAATATCAAACCAATAAACGACACAGCCTCCAGTTGTATAGTTTTAGTTGAGTAGCAATTGCAGCAGTATTGGCCCTTTTGCATGAAACAAATGTTTTTGCAAAATATCAGAATTAAAACTTCGAAGAACGGTTGTGTATTACATTACCTACAATTAACCTACATCTAATGAACACCTTCATTTCCCTGTACATGCGTCCAATCTCACCATTGAATACAATGGTGTTAAACCTCAACACAGTGATGAACACCTTCATTTCCCTGTACATAGGTCCCAACCTCACCATTGAAAACAGGTGGGTTTAACAACAGCACAGTGGTGAACACCTTCATTTCCCTGTACGTAGGTCCAACCTCACCATTGAAAACAATGGAATTAAACCACAGCACAGTGGTGAACACCTTTATTTTCCTGTGCATAGGTCGAACCTAACCATTGAAACAATGGTGTTAAATCACAGCACAGTGGTGAACACCTTTATTTTACTATGCATCGGTAAAACCTCACCGTTGGAAACAATGGAGTTAAAAAACATAAACACGGTGGCGGGCATCCTCATTTCCCTTTACGTAGGTCAAACCTCAACATTCAAAACAATGGTGCTTATTATGTTCAACCTAATTTTGTTAACAAATATGTTAAACCTCGACAGTGTTCATCGTAATCCGTTCCCTGCAATATCAACCTGACAACTTTGAACAGAACAGGATAGCTGAAATCACCGTTGAAGTCTTGTAATTAAATTCAACATTTAAAATGGAATCGATGAGCTTAGATCACAAAGGTAGTAAAATCTTCCACTTTCCTGCACGTAGGTCCATACTCACAAGTGAAATAAATGGAGTTATTTCTTTTCTTAGTATAAGTGCCTTGTATAGACCAAAACCGACTAAGAAAAAAAACGGTACTTGAAACCCTCTTTGTGTAGCGATGAACACCTCTGCAGCTACGTTCATCGATAGATGTTTGTTTAGTTGGTTGTCAATTCAATTAAATTTTACAAAAACACACTGTTGTGGTAATCATGTTAAGATAATATAACTATTTTTCTTCCATGTGAAGCAAAACATCGGTCCTATTGATTTTGTTTATTAAATCATCAACTATGCACGGGAGTCGCTTCTCTTATTTTCACAAACGCTTGATGAAAACGAGAAAAGTAATGCACAATTGACAAAAGATTTAAAATTAAGTAGTTCAAAAATTAATTTCTGATTAAACGAATCTAGGCAACAGAAAAAATAAGAGTTACAATGAAGCAATCATGAATATTTTAGGAGTGTAAGATAAAATACCCCGTTTGTTTTTCGAAGCGTGCCGTGCAGGTATGGTTTGTATTTTGCCACACTTAGTGTTTCTGCTACATATCATGAACGACTGCGCATGCGGTATATCCCTGTACAAGGCAAGGTCCCTAGCACTTTATTTCTTTCCTAGTAAGTTGAATTTCCAAATCATTTTTTTCTCAAACAAAGCAAAACCTAAGTTGATTGAGCAATCATTGTAACATTCACAGGGCGGCTGGTACCAAGAAATGTACTAACACTCAAATTTCTCATAAATATCCGTCCATAGCTCGGGCAATGCGTCCATTGATAACACAATAATATTTATATAGGTCCTGCCAACTTGAAGAGGCCTAAACTTTTCTGGGATGTGTATTCTGGTCTTAATTTGCCACGACTTGTAAATCAATTTCGAGTGAATGGAATAGATTCATGTGGTATCGATGATTTAAGCCGGCTCTATTTTGGTGGCTTTCAAGAGGGACTTGCTCAAAGAAGAACTGCGTTACGGTATCAATATGAAAAGATACGTCTTTTATCATCACAGCAATCAGTAGTATTTAGACTCACGACGAACAGCACCCGGTCAGTCACCTTGCAACGGTGCAACAGTTAAAACCGCTTGGATAAATCCCCACTCATTAAAAAAGAGTGGTTCAATTACAAAGCTGGGTTGTTACAATTGTTCTGACTGCGACTCCTCCACTCGTCGTTGAGTTCACGAAGCATCAGCACAGACATGCTTGCTATCATGCATCGCACACAAACTTATCAAAGTGATGAATACATTGCCTAACTGGGAGGACAGTCTAAGGGACAGGTCTATCCACCAACAGATCTATCAACCAATGGTAGAAAAGATATGTATAAACCATTTGTTACCAGGCTGGGCACAATTAAAGTGAACATATACGCGTTTATCTTTATCAGAATAAAATTTTAAACGTTCGTTTTACTTGTAGTTAAATGTTAGTGCTAATTATGTCTGACCGAATTTTTGTGTAGTCGTACAAGTACATGGAACTAATGGAAGAACACCCAGATTTTATTTCCTTCATGGAACGTTACCATTGGCGATAATTTTCATTATGCTTTGCCTCAGACAGAGACACGGATGATCAAGTAGTGTACTCTTGTAGACTACCAATGGGCTATGCAAAATTTGCCGTGGCATAGGAATGCATCTAGAAATTGTATGTTTTCCTCTGAAAAAAACGCTGATGCAAAATTGCAGACTCAGCATTTTTCACAAGTTTTATATATATTTAATAGATGACATCTTTGTTATTAGATCAGTAATTACATATCTGTTGTTGATATCGGAAATACTACATGTAAAAGACGTTTTCTACAACTATATTTTTATCCACCATTACTATTGTTTTCTTTGAAAGGATCAAATTTGCGATGTCGTGTGTTGTGCTCAAAATCATTCGGTAATGTGTGACTAAATGTAAATTATCTCAAAAAGCAGAATGGGAACGCTCATTTTTCTGGCCATACATTTCATCCTCATCCTTCAAGCTACAATATATATATATATATGATTTTTAGAAGAATGACAGTATTCTTGGTATTAGGGAGACCAGCACCTTAAAATTCTTATTGTAGAGCAACAGAGGCGTTTACATGGCGTAGTCATGTTTTCAATTCCACGTTGCTTTGCTGACCCATGATGCAAATGTCGCTGCAAATTACTGCACCAACAATTTACATCAGCTTGTCAAGTTGCTGATAGACTTGACGTTAAGACGCAAGTGCAATGCAACTAGTAACAAGCTGGTAACTATTTATTCGTCATTCCGTAAGGACCTTGCAACATCGTAGAACTTGTTGGGCCGAAGACAATGTGCCAAATACACCTATGTACTCAACAATACATTTTCCACCTGTTATAATAAGATAATATCTGTTCAGTATCTGACTTTCTCAACAAACTATTCGCAAACATAGTAGTATGTTCACCTTAATAAGAATCCTCTCTCCTGACTTTACATTAAGCATATAGTAGTTGTGTGTTGTACATGAAACGTCCCAATTGTGTTTATTATGCGAATCCTCAGACTCGATACAGCGGCAATGCTTTACAAATATCAGCGTTGAAATTTCACTGACAACGACATGAGGAAAGACCATTTTATGCGTAGGGTTTGTTATTTACCAAAGGGAGAGCCACAGGGACAATATCGTGATAATTTAATTCATACATTAGATAACAAGAATTGTCACAGACGATATACTATTGAATCTTAAATTTCACATCGGATTTGACAGCAATATAGTACAGTGGAAAGAAATTGCAAATTCTACTTCAGAAAAAGTGATAAACGCTTAATACTTCTAATTATAGATATTTATTTATATTTATTCATTATTTATTTATTTAGGCCTATCTATTTATTTATTAAATTTATTTTTGCCATTTGGACCTGTTTTGAGCTTTGCTGCTCATATTATCATGCTGCGTGCTCCTTTTTGGCTTTTGTCGGTGTTTGTTTGGCAAGTCTATCCCTCGTAAGACGACTATGTGACAAAATTCGACCCATTTCATTGTAAGCCTACTCATCGATAGACAATATTCGTTGACATGATATTTCAAGGGTGAATTCGAAGACATCAAGTCTAAGACATCCTTAAATCTCCAAAAATTCACAGGTCGTGGGGTTCTGTTATTATTACATATGTTCCAAATTATGACGATCGCAACAGAAATAGAAGGCTGGCAGCGAGCTGACAGGATCACAGATCGAGACTGTGTTAAGAGCGCATTGATACAGTGTGAACGACCTTTTCTTCGGCTATGAGCTCACTGATTGGATTATTTCTTTTCGTATGCAAATTTTTCGTTGAGGTGATGTTTTTTGATGCCACTTCACTTCCTATCGCTCTCGAGGATCTCTCACAACAATAAAAAAAAGGAACGTAAACAAACGGATATCAGGACTGAAATCTGAAATATCTTTAATAAACATCAGCACCCTTGACATTTCCAGTAACAAGAACACTAACTTTCCAAATTAAACGATCAAAACTTCAAAAATCGAGTTAATCTGAGTCAGAGTCCGAGTAAATTACGGCAGACTTGCGGCGTTTGACAGCTGGTGCAGGAGTAGTGCGATTGCTCGAAGAACTGCTGCCTGCGACGTTGAACGTAAAATGAAAACTCTACCGGTGATCGTGGTATTGGAGAACATGCCAGGCAGCTGAGGAAACTGGTGTTGCGTATTTTGGGAACACAACTGCAAAGGTTGTGACGGCGACACGCTCACTGTGCTTCCGTAGGCAGATGCCGGTCCGGAAATAGATGGTACGGCTGGTACGGGTAGGCTTACCGAAGAAGTGCTTGGTCGTGGATCACACGTGTTGCGTACTCCACTCAAGATGTTGCTCATTTGTCGTTGCTGGTCTTCATTTGCCGTTGAGTATCTATTTAGACTGGTTGGATTTTTATGTGCGCTTAGCTTAGCAGCTAGCAGCTGTGACGGGAGGAACACCGGCGTCAGGCAATCGTTGCACGCATGCTTTTCTCGCGCTGTGATTGCTGAGTTTGTCCGAGAGGGCCGGCCGCGCGCGCTTTGCCATGGACTTCATGATCGTGTTTAATTTATTAACACCCATTGACTGCTTCCGAAACCATATTCCCCTTTGAAGAGTAGATGTAACATATTCTATTCCAAGATAGAATGGTGCGTCATCGAAATTCATGGCCTAAGGTCTTCGTTTCGCGTATGCCTTATAGACGGTGACGGGGCAAGTATGCGGTTTTGATGGGCTTGCGTAGGCTCTCGGGGCATGGCAAACTTACGGGCCCGGTGTTGCCGGGCTAGCCGCGTCTCGTCTTTGTCAGCCGCTCGTTATGGGGAACAGCGAGACAAAGAATGTCGATACAACAGGCTGATTAAACTCAGAGTAACATGGAAAATATGTAATATTGATATCATTGTAATCGTTCACATATGACGTCTCATTATTGTTTACATTATCTACCAAAGCTTCGAATTCGTTCGATTTCAAAATCTGCTTGCTCATTTTTCGGTGCTGAAACTACTCAGATAACCACTTACATGCCAACAAACACACAAATTGATACAAAATAATACCAGATGTCCCACTGATGGTGGTGCACTGTCTTCTTGTAGATCATCGAGATACGGGTGTGATGCGCCATGAATACGCGTTGCACTAGAAAGCCATGTCTATTCCCTTCTAATTGTTTAATTACCGTTCAGCAATTCACCTTCTTGAATATACGAGATTTTTTTCTTGAACCTAATGGTGCCATGATTCGGCAATTAAGGCGATGCTCACATCTTCTTGTGTGAATCACATTGTTCACTGTGATGATTTTGAAACAGCTTCATTTTGGTTGATATCTGAGACAGTTAAGTCAAAATCCACTGGAAATATGTTTGTTGGCCAATAAAATATTTCTTTGTAGTCGACTTGATCGTTTTACTGATCACATGTCTATTATTCAAATTCAGAGCGCCACATTGACAGTAGAATCTATACATGCCGGAACCATTGGCCATAAAGCTTGGCAAGATTACATACTGTATCATGAATTAATGTGAAACGGCCATTCTACCTGACTTTACAATCGGACGTTATATTTACACAGCATATTTTAGAAAACAAAATAAGAATGTGCGACCGGGGTTGCTACCAACTTTACAAATATACTCAGTACAACATCAGGTTAAATAGGAATTACACCTTTAATGTGACACCAATTACCAAGTAACACAACGACAACATAGTTTGAACATGGTCGAAATGGGTACACTTGACGAAGGATACAATGAAGAAAAATTCGAAACACAATGCATTGAGGGGATTCAACGACAATTTCATATATTATTTATTATTCGATTGGACTCTCTCTCTCTCTCTCTCTCTCTCTCTCTCTCTCTCTCTCTATATATATATATATATATATATATATATATATATATATATATATATGTGTGTGTGTGTGTGTGTGTGTGTTCTGTGTGTCTGTGTGTGTGTCTGTGTGTGTAATATATGTATTTATATATGAGTATACATAATTTTAAATATATATATAATCGCAATCACATTAATCCATAATCCAATAACACTAGGTCAGAATTCGTAAAAAAATAGTTGTAAACATAGACACAACACAGCACAGAACAGACATATATAAAAATTCTGTATTTTTCAGTCCTCAAAAGAACAATCATATACATGTACTATGCTGTCACAACATTGAACTGGTGGGGACTGTGTCATAGACTGATGACTTATTACATGACTACTTGTTTGTTTGAGAACACTGGACCCATAACTCTACTCTACATCTGTAGAAAAAAAATCACATATTTCTGCAGACTGGGTAACCTGTGTTGTGTTTTGTAAAATTGCCATAAAAAGTAACACTCAGTAAATTCAGACATTTATATTGATTGCAATGATAAATGACACAGTCAACAATTTAATCCAGGTCAAATTCTTACTTTGCCTTATTTTGAATAGATTACTTTCATTTTGTCTTTCGGTAAGGTCACGTGGTTAGTGGTAAATTTGGTTGTCAGAGATACATATAGCTCTTGATTAACATGATTTTCCAAGAGCTATATATAGGTATCTCTGGCAACCGAATTTACCACTAATCTCCTGACCGTACTGAAAGACAAATGAAAGTAATCTATTATGAGTTTGAACTGTTTAAACTGTAGGTTATGACAAGGACAAGGTTATTGATTACACACTGTTTTGCTACACCCCTAGGTTTCTTTTGTTTTTTTTCTATTACTTGTGGCAGTGCTTTGACATGCTTTGCAAAAGTACTTTTCACGAGGCACTCTGCCCAACAACTGTACACAGAATTGATGATACCACTTTGTGCATTTATCACACTGAATCCATGCTATTGGAGATATTTCATTAGACTCCATAATTTGACACTCATCATGCAAATCACAGGGACTTGGTATCATAGTTTAGATGTGTACATGAAGTAGTGTTTTTTATTCCCTCCACTGAAAAGCAGGCAATCTTCACGTAAACCAAGGGATGCACATGTCTGACCTGCTGTTGAAAATTCATTTGCTGGGGCTAATACACTAGAAATATCAGTTTGGTCTAAATCAATGATCAACATTTGTAACGATGGACTAGGGCAATGGCCCTTTTCAATTTCTTTTTGTAGTTGCTGGAAACCCCCATATACAACAATTTTATCCCCTAGTAGACAAGTGCTGTGATAAGATAGATACACTGGTGGTAGACCACACATACTTAAAGAAATAGTCCTGAGTGAAAATTGGTCATTTTGTGTGTCACAGTACAAAATGAGGGGAGAAGTAACTGAGATCCTATGATGAGGTTGTCTACCTAGATATGACACACCACCTATGAAAACAATAGACTTTGTAGAAGGTAAATATGTAGCACTGTGATAGGCCCTTGGGGCAATTTCTGGTAAATTTAGCGGCTGCCAAGTAAAGGTTGACGTATTAAGTAGGTAAAATGAACCATCGTCACATATCTGTGAAAATGTTTTTGAAATAGCAGGTGAGTAACGTTGGTCAAGTTGAATACCACCGTGCATCACAGCAAACTCTGTGTCTGACAAAAGAGTCAAAGTATGACCTGTTCTTGATTTAGGAACCTGCCCTAACTGTCTTTTCAGTTCATTTACTGGTTTCAAGAATCTAAATTCACACTGTTCCTTAGGATCCTTGAAAACAGAGACCTTATATCTTGAACTTGAGATTTTTCAAATAAAAATAAGTCGTTCACTGTACAAACTTCTAAAGTGTTGAATCCACCCCAAAGTATAAGCTGTTCACACGATTTACCACAGAAACCCGGTGACTGTAACGGTGGAAGAGATGCACCCCTTAAACTTGGTGTTCTCATGTCAGTGATGTTCACATCATCATCTTCTACCTTTAAAAGGACAAATATTGTGACTACTGATTAAACAATGAAAAAACTAGCTGAGAACGTCGTAAGGGGAATGCTTATCACAATCAGCACATCTCTATCTATCTTTTTGTCTGTCCAACCATCTATATGTCTGTCTGTCTGTCTGTCTGTCTATCTATCAATCTATCTATCCATTTATCTGTGTATCTAATCTAGTGTTATAGTCTCGTTAATGTCAATCGTGTATCATCTTTTTCTATGTAGCTATCTTACTCTTCTTTTCTAAATCTGCATGTCTGGCTATTTATCTACAAGTATCAACCCAATCTGTAAATCAATTCATCCTTTTCTGTCTACCTTCCTCCCTATCTCATTTATCAATTTCTCTCTCACTGTCTCAGTCTGCTTTTGTCTCTCTGTCTAGTACAGGTATGTGTCCATTTCTATGAATGTACATCTTCATCTGGGTTAGTCTGTATGTATACCTTTCTAAAAATACCTATCTTTCAGTCATTGTCTGTCCATGTCTCCTATTTAGTAAAAATACTCACAGAGAGCGTTAAGTGGAACAGTTGGTTTCAGATGACCTGAGGAGGCTCCTTCAGTAGGGTGGTCGGTCACGTGACTTACTGCGTACGAACAACGTACACAGCTGATGCATGAGCGTAAATCAACTCTTCATAAAAGTCAAAGTAAATAACCAAAATAAAAAAAATACTAGTTAGTATGAATATTTGGCTCTCGAAAATGTTATTTATGCGCCGATTTATGAGCGTAGCGCATGAAAACGCGATCTACGGCCAGAAAAACAACGGGCAGTCACGACGCTCAGTGCGAGTTGCGACCTCTGCGGTCATTACCCCTCCCTGTCAGGAATAAATTAGTTGCCGGAGTGACTGACAGTTTTGGCGGCAAATCCGCGGATTGTGATTGGTTGTAAGGACATGGCGACATCAGATTCTGAATATTTACAAGCAGGCTTCGTTTTGGTGGTAGAGGCGTTGTTCTGGACGCTGTAGATCCGATATTACACCAAAAAATCACTGTAAGTACGAGTTGTTCTCCTAAAATTTCAAAATCGGGTCAATAAAAATACTTGCCTGGCCCCCCATACGAAAATTTCGACTGTTTTTAATGATATCTTGATCATAAACTGTCCTGAAATATCGTAATAAACAACGGGATTGAATTTCTTTGCGTGCGTGTGGATCGTTGTATGTACATCCGGGCACTTTCCCCAAGCGTCGATCATTGAAATATCGTTTCCGGGTTGCAAATTTTGCATTCTTGAGAGATATCAAGCTTTTACTAAGTTGAAAATGTAGATTTGAACAATGAACGAACCCTGGTTAATTATTTTAGCAGCTAAGATACAAAATTACGGAGATAAACGTCTCTTTCCAGCTGTTTCATCTCATGATGTGGCACTGGTAAGAAATTATGCTAATTAGTCAGCTGGTGGTATACTGTGATTTTAACAGCTTGACTTCCACCAACAATATATTGCTATACCCCACTTAAGTTTATATTAGATTATAATTATTATATTATCAATGTATTATTATTATAATTAGTTGATTAATTAAATACTAATATTGATTAATAAATTAAGTTTTAAACAAAATATATGTTTTGTATAAAATATGCTTAAATCATTGAATATGGCATAAAATTATGTAACTATGCATACTATAAATCACTTGGCATTAAAAGTATATTGTAATATGTTATGGCTATGGCAATATCTGGCAAGGGGTTAAATAACTAAACTCTGATTATTCTTTGTGTGATTTGAGTTGCCTCCAAACAGTTTTGTGAAAATATTAGTTTTTGTAGTTGTTTGTTCATGTATACTGTTATGTGTTTTTGATACTCCAGACTTATTATTTTGTTTTTTCAGATGGCTGGCACTGTGTCATGGGGTGGTGTGTATGACTTTTACTCATCAGCAAAGGACCATAGCCAAACAAAGTTGCTCGACGCCTTTGCCAAAATGTGTACATTTGCTTTGTACATGACTGAGTGTCAGTGGCTGTATTGAAACTCAGCCCAAGGAAATAAACATGACTGTTTAAATGGGATCAATATCTGCATTTTTGTATATTTCTCTGCCCTATCTATTTCTTTATTTAGCCAATTTTGGCTGAGATAACAAGTCACATCACATGACCAGTCTACCACATACAGGTCATATGTCAAAAATGTGCTTCCCAGCAGCCAATTATGATCAATGCCTGGTGTATTCAACATTCAGTGGAGTCAATTCATATTCAGTTTACAGTCTTTGGTTGAATGTTCTTGGAATGAAAGTATGTTGTGGATAATAATGTTAATACTTTCAACATGTTTATTGTTATTAAAATTGATATCTTTAAGTTTCCATGGCGACAGTCAGGGGAATGTAAACACCACTTGGTAACTCAATGCTATTGTGGAAAGCACATGATATAGTAGATTAGAGAAAATTCATTCAATCATGTTACATCTTAAAACTTGCCGACGTGGAAAAAAATATTGAAGTTAAAACAGTGTTTCTTTAATGTCAAGATTATTCCAACAATGTTTGTAGAATAAATTCCACCAAATGGTTTTCTACAGTGTATTGTCATCTTCTGATTCAATATCATAAGACTCACAGTCTAAATCATCACTGTCACTGTCATAATAACCAGAAAAGTTATAATCAATGTCATCCAGAGAATCACTATCAAGAATTTGCATGATTTCCTCTAGGTTTTCTACATCCTCAAATATGTCATTAATAATAATTAAGATTTGTTTGGCATGGGTAATACTGAAAACTGGCACCAGTGTCATGACAAATATTATTACTCTTATCAAATGAATTGAAGTTCAGATGTACTTGTTTTGATAATATCAATCCTAATTATGCACATATTGCATACTGGCTGTTTTGAGCAGCTATGTTGGCATTTTATCATTATATAGTGAGTAGCATCACAGGCGACCCAATAGGTTCTGAGTTTTTCACACTGTTTTCTCTATCATTTTCTCTTCTTTCTTCATGCTCTGAATGATCGGAATAAATAAAATAAATGGTTTATATAACCTAACCTAGCCTCTGTGACTCTTTATTTATTTACACTCCATTACAAGGACGTATATCTCTCATACACACATGCTGTAATTAATTAGTCAACACAACTAATTATGCTAATCCGTGGACTTATCAGAGGTTGGTCAACATCTGAAAGATAGTGAAAAAGGAGAAGGTATGAAGATCTAGGGAAACATGTCCGAGGACGTCCGTAAACCTAGTGGACGCTTATATATTCATGATATGCGCAAACAAACACTGCTCCTTATTCAAAAATAAACGGGAAGTTAGATCGAAAGGAACGCTGGAAACGCGCATGCTTTTCGTTGCCAAGCGCCAAATTCTAACATAACTTAGCAGACATGGTCCTGCTCCGTGTAACCATGGATGTAAAAAATATTTTTTACATCCATGGTGTAACAAATGCCACCCAGAAAGTATCGACCGACCGTCAAGCAGAAAAAGATCGCCGGAGTTGCCGTTTCATGAGTTTTTCAACAAAATTATATAGATGTATGCTTCACGTCGTCGTTTTCTGCGAGTGTATATAGGGCCTACCGAGTATAATTTACAAACCGCGTCGTGATTAAGGCACAATGGTGACACATTAGCAGGAGCACACACTGGAGAATTTTGGCCAGCACTGTGAATTTTTAAAACCAGTCACCTTCATTGCTCTGCACTCGCTATTAACTCCATGTCTACCGCTTAAACATATCGTTATTTTCTGTCTCAAAGTACGTACCAGCAATAGGCCTTTGACGTTAAAGTCGGTTGTTTTCTGGTATACGGTAGCAACCAAGCTCATGATTAGAATGACTGTACGGCGTCAAAGAGTCGCCGGTTTCTTTTTTCGCATAATAAAAGAGAGTTGGTCGCTACGTGGAGCTAGTTTCTAGCTCCATGGTCGCTACTAGTCTAAGGAATTCATCGATTTTCAATCGTGTCTTATGCTCAGCAAAATTCCCGAAAGAAGCGGCGCACGGGCTGTAAAACTTCGTTTGTACTGTTAGGCTAGCTTTGGGTCCATAGCTGTGCTGTTTTCGGACGGGATTTCTGCCTTTTACGGCTGGTTTTCACTTTAACGTCACCACCACAGCCATGGGAACGTCCATGTTCTGCCCGACAGCACGCTTGTCGCAACTTTGTTTGTCGATATTTCGAAAATTTTCCAACCAAATTGCCAACACTCATCGACAACATGGTTAGGCCTATTAGGGGCCTACCACTACCAGAAATCCGCTCAAAAATCACCAAACTATCGCAGTTTTTCCAGCTTTTTCCGACATGACTACTCGCAGACCGTTCTTTTTCTGGCGTACAAGCGATTGACGAGGCTCAGAGCAGCCCGTCACTAAAGTCACCTGAGCGGTGACCTCGCAACATCGAAACACAAACTGACATCACCGATGATGTCGGCCACTACGTTAAGAAGCCTGTGAGAATTTTTACCAGCACTGTGAATTTTTTAAACCAGTCACCGCCATTTCTATTCACTCGCTATTATCTCCATGTCTGCCGGTAACATATCGTTATGGAGAAGTTTAGTTAGGCCTACACGTAATGATTACGTTCCATCATCAGCTGATCAGTGATACCATACGTCGCGTACGTGTAGAACATATACGTTCGGAACGGCAAACAGCACCTCTACACATACACCAGATATGAACTGAATATGCTCACGTGTTTTACAACAGGTTCATTAATAGTAGTGCGCTTCACAGAACAATGAACAATGAACAATGAGATATATGTTATCACTATATGTAGCAGATTTTTTTCAACTTCGCACAGTACTCTCAGAGTTTAATCACTAATTACAAAACTTCATTTAATATGCAAATACGCTGTTCATTAACTGGACACTGCTCAATGCTTCATGGGAAAATTGAATCAACATTTGTAGCACATTTTATTTAATTTAATGCTGTAATTTTAGAGTAATGTCACTAATTACAAAGTTCATTAAATATGCAAATAAACCCTAAATTAACTTGACACTGTTCAATGATTCATAGCACAATTAAATATTTATCATATCAATATCTGTAGAACGTTACAAAAAATTTTGGTGCCGAAATTTCAGAGTTATATACCTAATTACAAAGTTTATTAAATATGCAAATGAACCCTTAATTAAATTTACACTACTAAATGCTTTACAACACATTTAGATATCTGTCGTATTAGTATGTGCAGCAGTTTTCATGACATTTGATGCAGTTATTTCGGAGTTATATGACTAATAATAAGACTTCATGAAATATGCAAATGAGCTAATTATTAACTTGACACTGCTCAATGCTTCTCCGTACAATTGCATATTTATCAGATCAACATCTGTAGCAAGTTTCATCTAATTTAACGCTGTCATTTTGGAGTAATATCACTAATTACAAAGTTCAATAAATATGCAAATGAACCCTTAATTAACTTCACACACCTAAATGCTTTACACCACAATTAGATATCTGTCTGATCAGTATCTGCAGCAGATTTCATCACATTTGGTACAGTCATTTCGGAGTTATATCACTAATTACAAAACTTCATAAAATATGCAAATGACCTATTTGTTAACTTGACACTGCCAAATGCTTCTCATTACAATTAGATATTTATCAAAACAATATCTGTACCCAATTTCAAAGACTTGGGTGCCGTAATTTCAGAATTATATACCCAATTACAAAGTTCATTAAATATGCAAATGAACCCTTAATCAATTTCACACTACTTAATGCTTTACACTACAGTTAGATATCAGTCGGATCAGTATCTGCAGCAGAGTTCATCACATTTGGTGCAGTTATATCGGAGTTATATGACTAATTACAAAACTTCATAAAATATGCAAATGACGTATTTATAAACTGGACACTGCCCAATGCTTCTAATTATAATTAGATATATATCAGATCAATATTTGTTGCAAGCATCATCAAGTTTGGTGCAGTTATTTCAGAGTTATCTCACTAATAACAAAAGTTCATTAAATATGCAAATGAGAAGGTAATTGACATGACACTCATAGCATCATCATAATGTTCTGAGATTGTCATCTATGAAAAGTTTCATGAAATTTTGTGCAGTATTTCTTGATATATGTCTACACTGTCATTACCGTCTCCATAGGGAAACCATTGTATGGAAAAAACGATATTGCATAACTTCATTAATATGCAAGCCACACTAACCAAAATCTAATCAGTTCTTGCAAGTAGCATATGGTACCTGTCTACCAAATCTGACTCGAATCCGTTCAGGCGTTTTTGAGTTATCGTGTAAACAGACAGACAGACACACACACACACACACACACACACACACACACACACACACACACACACGGACAGACAGACAGACATCGCTATGACAATAGCCCACGTGTTTACACACGTGAGCTAAAAATGTAGTCATAATTACGTGTAGTATTTTTTAGATTATTCTTGATGATTTCCGCGAATTTAGACAAGAAACCTTGTAAACTATCATGGAAAACATCTTTGATATCATAATATTTCGTAGAGTTTGCACCAGCGCAAGAAGTACTTGCTATATGATTTCCTTACATGAGCGAAATGTTGTTGTCTCATTCCACTTGTTATCTGACGCCGCCCCAAAGAGTTCTCCAAACCATATAAAAAACTGTATCAAAGAAAATCGGCTGATTAATTCGAGGATACAAGCTAGAATATTCCTCATATAAAAATAATGTTTCTTAAAACTTAAACGAATTTCCAATGTTTGTGAGAAAAAATACAGCAAAATTATCGAGAACGCACAGCTAAACTGAAAGGCAGACCACCGTCCGTACACCCACGGACGGCGGGCAGACAAAGCCTTTGCAACACCATTCGATTGAGAGAACCACGCTTAACCACACGAACTTTGACCCTAGTCAAAATCAGACTTGTCCCTGGGAAATATGTTTACAAGTTTGCCCACATATAAACAACGTAAAGGTCAAAGGTTTCAACTTCCGACTTCCTGCTTTACGGACGTCCTCATGCCATGAACTGCAGGCAAGGCACTGGCAGGGTTTGCACTGTTCGCGACCATTTAAACGTTTGAAATAAGAGTAGCTGGCTCTCCTCGGCCATCGAAATACATTGGCTGCAGTAGATTTTGGATAAATGGTAATGACTGGCCGCAATTTGGTAATTTCTGGACACATTTCAGGAGAGCTTCTTACCTTCCCGTTTTAGTAACCATTCCTATCTTTCGCGATGTTGACCAACCCGTAAAATCCCTGATAAGTCCACGGATTAGCATAATTAGTTGTGTTGACTAATTAATTACAGCATGTGTGTATGAGAGATATACGTCCTTGTAATGGAGTGTAAAATAAATAAAGAGTCACAGAGGCTAGGTTAGGTTATATAAACCATTTATTTTATTTATTCCGATCATTCAGAGCATGAAGAAAGAAGAGAAAATGATAGAGAAAACAGTGTGAAAAACTCAGAACCTATTGGGTCGCCTGTGGTAGCATACAGAACTGTACTTCATACAAAGAGAAAATCATGCAAAGGTATAAAATTATTACAGGTTATGTGCCTTTACAAAGAGTAATTACTTTGCTTCCTCATAAACACCCTGCCAGAATTTAACTTTGTCCCTAATCCATTTCCACAGACTGCTGTAATTCATTTTAGACAACAAATTGCGTGGAAATCTTCTAAATGAAGTTACCTCACGGCCTCATACAAATTTACTACTGCATGCCAATCAGCAAATTGTGGTATGAGACCTTGTAGTTTCTCTTCCCTGGTATCACCATCTGTAAAAGACCATTGCACATGTCTTGCTCTTTCTTCAGTTAACTGATCTCCAGTAAAGAAAATTGGGAATTTGTCAGTCTTCCCATCCACATGTACCTCAGGGACATATTTTGACTGGACTTCATGCAGGATATCTTGCATGTCACCAGATTCGTTTTCATTTTTGAAGATTAATCCCAACGGTATCTGCGTGAAGAAAAAAAGCTGTAATTACAAGCTGAACACTGGGCAATTTAACATACTTTTCATAGGAAAACAAGAAATTGAAGTAAAACAAAGCAAAAAACAAAGACAACATCAAACTTGCAGCTACTGCCCCTGTAAGCATGATAATAAAAAACAAAACCTTACATATTCTGACTTCTTGGTCATCTCTTCACTGTATCTGTGAGGTATATGGTGGACAACCACATCAGAAAAAGTCTTGAATGCAGGTAGGTATTTCACAATCACCCTAGTGACCAAAGGAATGAAGTCCTTCCGCAGATGCTTTTGTGTTTGTAGATCTGGCAATACCTCGCTGAAAGCAAATTCACTGATAGGTTTCTGAGGCTCCATACACAGAGTAGTGAGTGGTATACGGTCTTTGACAGCATACAAATGAAACCAGTGAATTGATTTATTTCTGTTCTGCATTGTTTGCTCTCGAACTGTGATATAGAAATCCAAATTGTCTCCGACAATTTGATATGATGGAAACCTTTCTCTTTCGAGGCTGTTTATGACTTGTTGAACAAGTTCAGGTGTGATGACGGACTCTGGTGATGTAGAACTCTCTAAGATATCCCGAGCTGTATCTATAATAGTGCAAGGATATTTTTGAAATGTATTCACCATTGAGGCTCTGCCAAATACATAGATTGGGAGTTGTTGGTTGTTATCAGCTCTGTCACCAACGCTTGCATTACCCGTTTCATCATTGTACAGGAAAGACAGCCCTAGATCCTGCAGATCATTAGCATCAATAGTATCAAAATTGACAGCACATATTGGTTGTTTTGCACAGGCCTCTAGCTTAAAACCAAATGGATTGTTTTGTTGTGTATATGAAGCAAGCTCTGTATTGAACTGTAAAAGGTCATGTTTTTTGGCCAAGTTCTCTTTCCAAGTATGTACAACACTGTCAAAGTCAGAAGCCATTTCCCTCTGTTTAATTATGCCCCTGTTATGGGTGGTGGTGATACCAAACTTGCTCAGCCTTTGAAATGCGTTCTTCTTCGCATTACCATGGAGGAGAACTGTGTTGACCACGTGTGATAATGCTGACATGGCTGGGTCTCTACTTCTGAGACAAACTGATGCTGCCATACACATGGATGCTGATGACTTCATTCCACAGGCACTCTCAAGTACAGCACTGAACAACGGCGCATGTACATGTAGTTCCTCTCTCACCTTTTGTAACTGAAAGGTTTGAATATGAATTGGTTTTATTAGCTCACATTTGGTTTATCCAATGTGAGTTTATCGTATAGGCTGAAGTCGATGGCGTCTGTATGTATGTGTGTATGTATGTATGTATGTATGTATGTATGTATGTATGTATGTATGTATGTATGTACGTACAGTATGTCCGTCAACATCAAAAACACACAAACCGCTGCACGTTTCAGCTTGGTATTTGGTGTGTGGATGCATCCTAGGCTATAGATGGGATTTTGTTCAAATGAAGTCTGCATTGCCAAAATTATGCAAATGAGCTTACAAATGTGAAAATGGTTAAGCATTAATAACTCAAGAACCGCTCTTTTGATTGCTTTGAAAATGTGTGTGCAAGTACCTTAGGTGAACCTTATACAGTTTTATAAATATTGTGATAATATCCTTAATTTTGTATTTTTGCTGAATTTTTTGGTGATTTTTCTCATTTTCAGTAAAAATTCTTCTTCTCTGAAACCGCCAGCCCAATCGCTCTCAAATTTTGGTTGTCTCTTTGCAAGGGTGTAACTCTTCTAATTTGTTGAAATTATGACAAAATTGGGAAAATTACTATTTTTAGCAATTTTGTCATTTTTGGTCAAAAAATCTTAAACAGTATTTCCTTTTTAAAACCCCTGGACAGACAGCTTTCATATTTGGTACACAGACGTACAGAGATGACAATAGTTACATATGCTGAAATTGTCCTGAAATATACAAATTTGTATTTTTAAGACAATATTGTCATTTTTGGTCAAGAAAACTTTATCTCAAAATTACTTGTTTGATAGCTTTGTAATTTGGTATTAAGTCCCTTGTTTGATAGCTTTGTAATTTAGTATAACGTCCCGAAAGATGTTATTAGATAAATTTTCTGCTCAAAGTGTTGGGAAACCCCAAAATTTGTATATTTCAGGTAATTTTCTCAGTTTGTGACCTTAAATGACCTACACCAACCCTGGATATGTTGTGAGACAATTTTGAAGGCTGTGAACATAATTTTGTCATGTTTGGTATCATTCTGTAGGAAAATTTGATCCAGAAAACGAAGCTAAGGTGATTTTTTTCATTTTGGACCAATATTTGCAACTTTTCTATGTAAGACATACAAGAACTGATGAGAAATTTGGATCAAGGATAATTCCAGATGTTGTAATCACCGCCCACAGTGGAAGGCATTTCACTATCTGTTACCTTAAGTGCTGTTTACATTAGAATGATAACACTCATGGCATTAATTAAAAAATCTCCAAGGTTGTAAATGTACTTCCTGTCATTTCGTCTTATGTAATACCAAGGGGCAGAACATTTGATATTCAGGAGGGGGTAGGGTCTAGAAGATTGATGATGTAGCATGACTTTTTTACCAGATCCCTTGTGCAATTTTTGCCCACTCCCACCTTTTCTTTTTATCAAGCCTTCTCTGTTTTTTTGTTGTTGACATTTGCTTATGTAATCAGTGTATTTAGGATCTGCTTCTCCCATTGCTATAGAAGTTGATATGCATGTTCCTAAAGATGACCTCAAGTACCTAAGTTGGAGACCTTATTTGCTTTTGTCATTCTTGTTTTTCCTGGTTTAAATTTTTCTCGAATGGACCAATTCAAACCCAATGTGAGCACATAGTGTCCTTGACGGTATTTTTTTTCTCAGGATGGAGTCTTTCATTACAAGCTGTCTACACTCTTTGTTGACAATGTTTCTAACCTTTGATGCAACACTTTCTTCCAGGCTATCAATAGCAGTCACACCAAACTTGCCTTGTAATTTGGCATCTTCATGCTGTATGAAAATTGAAAAAAAAAAAACATTTAAAATACTTCTGATATATATAAAAGAGTACTTCTCAAAGTATTTCAAATATAACAAAATTGTAAGCATAAATTAAATATACATACACATGTATGCCATGAAACAGGAAGAGGCAATAATTCTGTCCTTTATTTACACTATAAAAGTGAAAATGATATGTATGTACCACTATGATAGTAAAACCAATGAGGCATTGTCTTCGTCCAGGCCTATTCTGTTGACAACATTCAATTGACCAACCTGACAAGCCGCAGGTAACTGCTGCACGTGTCATTTTCTGTTTTTTCAATGAACACTTTCCAACATAAGCGTAGTTTACTTACCGGTAAACGTATTGACTCACGCCTAAGTGACGTGCGTTTTCTGAATGGCGATAGAGCGGTCGTACCAGTACATTCATTTCGGCCTCTTTTGGAACGATCCGTTTTCATCGGTCGATTTATGTTGTTTTGCCATTCCCGTTGACGTTTGAGCGCATACTCGAGCTTTGGCAAATCTCGCCAACATTTGTCGCACATGTAGGGCGAAATGTGAATTGACTCATCCACATTGACGCCAGTGACTTTCGCCAATCTTACAGTGAGCGGCTCGTTATCTCGCCGTGCGAACACATCCCAAGTTTTGCCAATCGCTACAAAGGCGCCACAGCAACGACAGAAGTCGTGAACTTGTATTTGGACGTTTTTACCGGGGTTTTCGTCAGACACGATGTCATCTTGCAGCCACTGCAACCACTCGTGTTTTTTATTCAAATTCATTTTCATGATTTTTAAACGTCTGTTTAATTAGTTAATCAAAGAGCCGATTGTCCAGATAACATCATAGTGGCATCTTGCGGATGTCGACAAATGCCGAATCTCGCTGATAACATCAGCAGTAAACGACGTCACTTCCAAATTCTGTCCTAGCCAGCTCGTTATTCTATCGTAGTTTTGCCTTTCTATCTCGAAACATTCAAAACATATATAGGTGAGTTTGTCTGCAACACGCAACACTGTAATTCTTAATGTTGAGCGCGATAGAAAAATCGTTCAGTCGATGTTGACATGTGGTTCTGTTGACATGTGCGAAATTGCCGCGACGAAAAACTAGCCACAGACTGTGCCGTAATTGGGCAGTATGAATATTAATGAGCTCTGCCCAGCCAAGTCAAAGGCCAATCATGAATGAGAAGGTGATTGACTTGGCAAGGGACGCTAGTGACGTCACTGTCTCAGCTGGCGACCATCGACATTCAAATGAGCAGTTTTTACGATGCAGCTCGAAAAACTGCTCACGAGGCTAGAAGGCAGTGGGGACGGAGGTACGGAGGCAAGCGGACGGAAAAGGAATCTAGGCTATGGAAGTGATTGTTCACGCAAATATCCACAAACTAGTTAGCGATTTAATGAAGCCGTGCAATGTAGATGATGTTTACAAACTTCGGAGGTCAAATTGTAGCTGTTACAGTATGACTATACACAGTGGATATGGACGTCTGTTCGTTCCGTTTGCTTGTGTCTTGCACGTTGGCTATACATCACAACGAAATCAATACAATGGAGAATTTTGTGCATTTGTAGACGTGATAAAATAAATTTTGATAAATTTAAAAGGTAGGAATTTGTTTTGAGATAGCTTTTACTCCTGCAGACTCTGCCTCTTCTTGTCATTCATTTATTTTTGGCCGTGTGCCTGAGCTGAGGCAGTGCTGGAAAAGATAATGATCTGGATCATCAACACTTTAATAACTGGTAAATATATTGTCATGTTTTGTCCAGTAACAACATGACATATTAAAATATGCTGAAGCGTTAAATCTTTAAACTGTTGATTGTCATACACAAGCGTTTGAAGAAAGAGTTATTGTATTCTCTCTCAAAAATGTTCAGTTTTCTAATTTGAACTGATTTCTTGATTTCCTAATATTATTTTATGTCAATTCTTGACTTTTTTGAAAAGTTGGTTGTATTATTTGGTTTAACATTTAACTGGATTTTTTTTATTTTGTTTACTTTTTAATATTTTTTTTTGTTTTCTGGTGTATTTAGGGTTCCCTTACCTGTTCCTGCTCTGTATGTCTTTGTATGGATCCGTGTCACTGTTTGTAGTGCTGTATTGTGACTTGGCTGTTCATAAGGTAGGGCATGATCATTTAAATTTACCTAACTGAAGAAACTGTGGAAGACAACTCTACAAAGAAGTGAGATACTTTGATAGACAGTTTAAATGCTAAAACAAATCTTGGGCCTTGCACTCTACAATTTGATTGGAGTGTTTCTGAGAATTTGTCGGTCTGTTCGCATTAGCCACCTCAGCAAAATTGTTTTAGCCCAGTATCCTCCACCAAGATGGCGCCGAATGTCCATCTTCATCCGCTGATGTGACATCTCAATCCCTGAGCTGCTATGAATATTTATTCCATTGTCTCTTTTTAAGAGTTGACTTCCATGGTGAACAACAGCATGCATATAGTTGGTGTGTGACATGTGTGGTAGCTCAGTAACAATACGTTTCAACCAGTGCTTAGCTTTATCACTGAACATATCAAAGAGCTGGTCAAAAGTATGGGCATCTGTGTTGTATTGTTGTTTAATGCATGTAGATTTTGTTCAGTGAAATCAGTAATACTTATCACACTATTCAATAATCTATAATCTCTCATCAAAGATAAAATAACAGTTGCATTGTCTGTTGCACACAATAACTTTTCACAGAAAGAAATTATTTTTCGTCCATCATCCTACTACACGCTCCCCCTTCATAACCACCTCCAACTTTATTATACCCTGGCTTCGCAAATATAATTTTAATTTTATCATGACACTCAATGGTGCATTTCCTCCATACATTGTGTTCTCCACACCAGACAATTTGTCATGCACAGTCTTTTTATATTTATTTTCTAACATTCTCCTTACTACTTTCAACATCCTCAACAACTTTGCCATCACTGTCTTTTGGTGGTGCCACATATTTTACTGACCCGTTTATGTAGTTAATTATAGCATTATAGGTGTCTAATTTGTTATCATGTATAAGCTTTGCTACTTTGTGTTGTTGGAATGCATTGACATCTGCTGCCTGACCTTTCTTGCTTATTTTATTTTCAATGATTTCAAACTTCAATATGACATCTTGAAATTTATCAGGACATTTTATTTGTATATTGTTACATGGCTGTGAAGTGCCTGATAGAATACCTTCAATTGTATGTACTGCATCAAATTTCTGCTGAATTACACTTTCATCAAATTCTTTTTTTCTCTTTTGCAGATCTTTGTTGGAAAGTTTATTATGTTGGCGTTCCACATGGTTGAACACACCTGACCTTGACCTATATTGTGCATTACACAAGCCACATTCAAATATTTTTTTTATTTTTACCATCTTTGGTTTCCATTAAAGATTTAATATATCTTTCTATGCCATCATTTGTGTCAAGTGTGCAGACTTCATTTACATTGAACAAAAATGCTGTTTTAGCTGCCTCAAGCTTCATGTTCACCTTTTTAATGTGATCATGTTGTCTTGCTTCAAGCATGAGGCATTCATAGGAGTAATCTGGATCTCCATTTTCAGTTAAATTGCTCAGCTTGCCCCTCCTTAAATTTATCCACACTATACTTTGCAGTGTTTCTGGCAGTTCTGCATATTTTAACAGGTTACTCAGTTTTTTTGTCTATCAATTCTGCTTCTGCAAAAAGTTCATCAATTAATTTACCGATATTTCTTAATTTGGCATGTAGATGATCCATTGTGTACTCGACTTTGGGGTTATAATGTACAATGGGGTTAGCTGTCTGACCAAAATGATGAGATTCTGCCCATGAGTTCATGTCATCAGATGATATTGTCATGTCCCAAGTGTGGTAGGTATTATAACACTGGTCTGCAGAGACAACACACAAGTTACAAAAAAATTTTGTACTTTTTCTCTGCAAAACTAAACATTTATACTTCTCATCACCTTCAAGTTTGCGTTTGTAGATGATACCTCTGAGACCAGTGTGGGACAAGTTTTCTGTTGTCTGCAAGATGGGCAGAATGTCATCTCTAATTAAGGAATCAAACTGTGCAGCATTGATCACTGCAAATGGAATGCGGCTGTCTTCAGATTGTTGGTTTGGATCTCGCCACACTTCATTCCCCTTGTATTTAATAAGTCTTATGGCACCACTACTTGCAAATATTTTGAAATTTTGTGTAAATCCCTTGCTATCTGAAAATGTATCCCCCCTTCCCCCACAATGATTTCAATATTTTTTCGATCTTCCAGATCACTCAAATTTAATTTCAAATTATATTCCCTGATTATTTCAGACAGCTGAGTCCATATTGCATCTTCCACACATGAGATACGCCACCCTTTTTTAGTATTATTAGTTTCAGAGACTTTTTCTTGAAAACGCTTTAAATTACTTTTAACCTGTGAGCGCCTGGGAATACGTGAAACATTTTCAGTTGATCTTAGGGATTTTTCCAGGCTATCATAGTCTGCTTCGGACAAGCCACCCCCTAAGTGTATAAACATGTGCTCTGCTTCTCTCTCAGACCAAAGATGAAACCCATCCTTTCCTGCATCACCAGTTTCATCAACTCTTTTACTTTCTAACAGAGACGTTTTAACAGATTGGGGAAGGATGTCAAAATCCCTTGCAGTCATGGCTTCCTTAAAAAAATCTGGAGTCAAAGTTTTCTGGCAAGTCCTTATCAGTTTTCAGTCGCGATCTCCATAAACCGACCTCATCATTTCCAGACAGATGCACAACGATTGCTTTATGTTGGTTCAAGGTTTTGGTAGTGTATGATCTGTTTTTACTTTCCGAAAACTGTGAGCGATTGGTGCTGAATAAAACAGCCGTAGCAGCATCAACATGATCATTATTTCCACACGTTTAAGCCTAACATTCGAACAGCTGACTTCACTTGATTCGGTCCCATACCCTAATTGCATTTATGTGACTGTCTAATTCGTTTGCCATCGTAAAACGTGCCTTCATTAATTTGTATTTTCTGAAAAAGTGTTTTGGAGCATCAATATTTTTGTTTTCATGGGCTTTGTCAGAAGACTGATCAAGACCTAGCTGATTTTTCAACATATTTAGGCCTACTATGAAAAAGTCACTAGCTCCAATAGCGTAGAATCGACTACATACCATCCGAATTGAGCACATCGTTTTAACTTTCTCATATTGTTTTAATTCACTGTCATTGACATCAAAGTAACAGCAAAATCCGAAAATTCTGAGTAAAAGTTCGGAAGAAAGCTCGAGAATGTGAATAGACCGAGGTGGCGGCGGTGGTGCTGTAACCGTCGAAGTTGAAGCTTCCGAGTCCGCCGCCGTACGTACTGCTGGAAATCGAGAGCCGCTGGTTTGAGCAGCATCGATGCTCTGACGTCGCCTTTTTGAATACTTTGGCATGATTAATCACAGTGTTTGGAACAATAAAAGCTCAGAATGAAAACGGACTAACTCTGTTGGCTATAGAAACAGACACACGATCACGATGAAATGTGACGGCGACGATCGCGATCGACTGAACCGAACACTGACGAATTGCGTGTACACCCTGGCTATATATCACGTAAGTATGTTTACTTTCGATCACACAGTCTGCAGCATGCAGCAGTCGTGTCCGTGGCGCTATGGAAGATCGAATTGAGTATAGTTTCAGAGAGTTTACATAGAGAATAGAGTTTTAGATTTTAAAAAGACGGAACAAATGTGTGATAGACTACGATCGCAATTGACTAACAATTCAACAGGAACGAAAAATGCCTGGCCATATGCATGAACATGTTTATCATGCGACCACACTATGTGCGGTGCACGTACGTGTATGCATCGGGCGCCATCAGAATATAAAAGAATTAGAGTTAAAATAAACGGAATCAGAAAGCAAGAGACAGTAGATTGACAAATTTATTTAAGTTGCTGGACAATAAAACCTCGATCGGTATAAGTTTACAGAGCTAAACGTGGACGCCGGCCGTGTATGGTGCGTCGCATCGGGATCGAGATCGATCTATAAAACTACATGCGCAGAAACTTGTAATATATTATCGACTGCGCAACGCTACCTCCGAGCAAAAAAACGTGATGCATTGTGGGAAAATGTGCATACTGTGAGTTAGTGGTTGGTGACTCGACAGCATCTTGAACTAATTTCTTTAAATTAGATGTTAGGCGTTCAACACTCAGCTCTGTGCGTTTTGAGGTGTCTGCTGATTTTTCTGAGAAATTATATACTTTCGGATCACTGTGTTTCTGTTTTAGGAGATTTTTGCGGAATCTGAGCTGTGCCTTGATTGCTTTGACCTTGGTACTTTTGTTGGGAAGTGAACTGAGTGATGCTTCCACTTGTTGGACGGTTTGCCACAGTCCATAGTAAACTATCTCATTGGTTTGTTGTTCTAGTAATCGCTGGTGATTGAGTTCAGACTGACGTTGTTTGTCGAATGCTTCCTGGAGTTTGGCTTGCCTTATATGGTGAATTTCTTTTTCCCTTTCATGGAATCTAGACCATTCTTGTTTCACTTCTTTTCTCACCTTAGATACAAGATTACACTGTTCCTCGTTTGTCTTACTCTCCAACCATTCACCAGTTTTGTTAGTGAGAAACATCAAATAGGCTTCTGAAGCCAAGGTGCTAATGTGTGGCTTAACTGTCAGTAGTCGGTCTAAATAAGCAAACATGCGCTCGGGCTGCTTGTTGTGCTTTGGGACACTGCGTGTCACATCCTTCAGTGCTACTGGCATATTTGCATACTTACCCATAGATAAAAAAATCCTCAAAATCACGTTTTATAACTTCTGCCAGTGCAGATATGGTGACGCTGAGTACAACAGCTGTGTGTATATCATACAATGACGGCGGCAGCAGACACTGGAGTACAGCATCATTTTTGACTGGTACATTGGGAAATAAAATTGATTTCCCTTGCATGAAACCATCAACATCATTGACAACATCACGTGGGTAGAAATACAGTTGTGTATAATGTACATGAACTTCACTGACTGAAATGTCTGAGTCTTCTATTACATTCCACAATGGCGTTGTGATATATTTGGAGATAAGCCCTAAAGCTTTACATCCACCTAGGAAAAAGGGAGTTTTCAAGTCGCTCTCGACAGCAGACAACAGTCGCTTACCTTGACATCCCAATTTGTCCAGAAACTCTAGCATTTGGCGGTGTAACCAAAAAACATAACCTGCATTGCTGAACAAAATATTAAAGCGATTTCCCCTATATGGTGCCAATGGAAGAGACTGTACCTCCTGTTCTGCTAGGAATCCCTGTATGTAGGTTTTGAACGACCCATGGCAACCGCTCTTCTCGTCACCACGCCTGGCAAATGCCTTGCAGGCTGTTCTGATGAGACGGAGAGTACCTGGCTCATTTGGATTGCACATGTCAGGTGCTGCTGTTGGGATCTGCTCATTGAAGTGCCCTTTCTCTGCTTTAAGAAGGGATTTCTGCGTGACATCTGCGAGATGGACAAGTGTATGAAGACCGCAAAAAAAATTATTTATCTTGTCAACAGCTCCCTGACTCTCTGTGTCTAAACAGCTGTAATTGGGAATAACATCTGGAAGAACTGTTTTCCTGTAATTCTCCAAGAGTGAGTTGAACTTGGTCTCTGTTGAGGCCCTATCACTCATGGTGTTCTTGATGTTTGTGAGGATGCATTTTGATGTTGCATTGGTTGTGTCTGCTGCTATGTCATTGATGTCTTGTAGGATGTGTTGAAATGTGTCCATGGTATGCGAGGCTGATTTTGTTGCCAGTTCTCTTAAACCAAGAACCATACAGGACCCATCTTCAACCTGGGCAGCATAAGCACCATACTTATGGCCATACTTGGAGGCTTCATCAGTTTGAAGAGTTGTATTTGGCTGCTTACTAAAATCGCCAGCAAGTTGGGTCTGTTATGTTATTGACTCAAGCTAAAGCGTTGTGGAGTGCGGTAGACTTATTTTAATCCGTCTAGTCCGTCTAAACATCAACGTTTTACAGAACATCCAAAACAACAAGATGGCTGCTCCGCAAAAAGTGCGGGAACCAGAGAAACAGCTGATGATAGGAGCTTGCCATAGAGGGCGCTCTAAGTAACCAACACTGATCATAACATCCCCCTCCCTTAGTTAGATAGCAACAGTCCTAAAAGTCTTGCTAAAAGTACATTTGGAACACCAAGTCTAAAGTTCCGACTTTGAACGATTAAGAACAACTTTTGTGACATGAAAACTTTAAAACTTCTCAACTTGCAATGTTCAAACAGGTAATGATAAACTGAACCAGAAACTGCTTGCTGGTCATCTAAGAATCCTTGATATGTAATCATTTTACTATGAAATCATCATATTTTCTTGGAAGTCTGCTTTGTCGCTTTGGTCGGCCTCCAGGGGGAGGAACCTGAGTTTTCAGAGTCATGTTTGCTTCGGGTGTGCTTCCTATTTCTGGTGGGTTGTCATCTGGCTTCTCTTTCGTCGCTGTGTCCTGGTTTGGTTGATGTACAGGCTTAATGTGAATTAGGTCACGTTGATACTGGACTCCTTCAGGTGTCTGTATAGTATATCGGCGGTCAGAGGAGTGGTCCATAATTGTAGCTGGTTGCCAGGTTGATTTTGGGGTTTTCTGAAACCTACATGATGAGCCTGTCTTGAGTGGTAAACCATTGGTTTGTCCACCACCGTATGTGTGTGCTCTCTGCTCAATTCTTTCTCTATAGATGTCAGTAGCTGGTTGGTGTCCATATTGTATGAACGGCAGATTTGTCTTGATCTTTCTGCCTGGAAACATCAGTGAGAATGGAGATGGGATGTCTGCTGTGATGGGTGTATCCCGCAATGTTGTCAGGATCTCTCTCAAGGTTTCCTCACCCTTCTGAAGTGATTTCTTCAGCATGCTTTTGACTGTACCTATGTTTCTCTCTGCCCTCCCATTGGCTTGTTGATGATGGGGTGCACTGGTAGAGTAGTTTATCTCATGGGATTGGCAATACTCATGGTATTCATCGCTTGTAAGTTGTGGACCGTTATCTGATATAAGTTTTTCTGGGTAGCCGAAATTAGAGAAGATGTTGTCCAATTTACTGATAACTGATGAACTCTTTGTATTATGTAGTTTGTCCGCCCAAACAAACCCTGTGTGGTAGTCAACAGCGAGTAGGTATTTAGACGATTCAAACTCAATATGTCAATACCAATCATTTGCATGGCTTCAGAGCTGTGAATGGGCTGTACTGGAAGCTTGGTTTGGCTTCTCTGATGAGACTGGCACTGATTACAGTCACGTATCATATTTTCAATGTCTGCATTCAGCCCAGGCCAGTATACTGATTGTCGGGCTCGTAGTCTGGTTTCTCTCTACACCTTGGTGTTGTTTGTGAAGTACTTGGAGTATTTTCTGTCTCAACATTGTCGGTATGACGATTCTGTGGCCCTTCAATACTACACCATTGTGGATAGCTAGTTCTGAGCGATGCTGCCAGTATGCATGGGCCGTTTCATTGCATTGGTTTTTCTCTTGTGGCCATCCATTGGTGATGTACGTGGTTAAGGAGTGGAGAACTGGATCAGAAGTAGTAAGTTCTCTGATGCGATCAATGATGAACGGTTTCATTGTAGAGATATCATGAACATGTACATCAACATCAGGTATCTGAAATGTTGTCTGTCCAATGTCTATGCATCTGGAGAGGCAGTCGGCAAGTGGTACATCTTGACCTGGTACGTATTGGATGTCATAGTTGTATCCTTGTATTTGCAGGATAAGCCTCTGCAGTCTGGCTGGCATCTTACAGATTTGCTTCTTTGCTATGGCTTCTAGCGGTTTGTGATCAGTGTGAATGACAAAATGTCTACCGAAGACGTAGTGTTTGAAGTGCCTTGTTGCCCAGACGACAGCTAACATTTCTCGTTCTATGTTGCTGTAGTTAGACTCAGCAGGAGTTAGAGCCTTCGATGCATAGTGAATGGGTTTACCATCTTGCAGTATTACAGCACCAAGACCTTTGCTCGACGCATCACACTGAATCACGATTTCTTTGCTTGAATCGAAGTAGGCAAGTACTGGTGCTTTGGCAATGGCTTGTTTTATTCTAAGCAGTGCTTGGTCATGGCTCTCAGACCAGGTGAAGACAACATCTTTCTGAAGTAGTCTTCGGAGGGGTTCAGTCAGTTGGCTCAGTTTCACAAACTTTGATAAGTAGTTCACAAGTCCGAGGAGTGACTGCAGCTCTTGTTTGTTTTTTGGTGCTTCGAGCTTCTGGATAGCTTCCACTTTAGATGGGTCAGGCGCTATACCATCTTTGCTGAGGATGTGTCCGAACAGTTTGACTCTGTCCATGTTAAAGTGACACTTTTCGCCATTTAGTTTGACATTGTTCTGTCTGCATGCTATCATAAGATTTTGAGTTGCCAAGTCATGCTGCTTTCTGGTTTCAGCAGCTACAAGTATATCATCTTTGATGCAGTAAACGTTGTCGATCGGTCCACAGATTTGATCAAGTTCGACTTGAAACACATCTTGAGCAGATATCAAACCAAAAGGCAATCGTGTGAAGCAGTATCTGCCATAGATAGTACTGAACGTTGTGAGAAGTTGCGATTCTTTGTCGAGTGGAATGTTCCAATATCCATTCCTGAGATCAAACAATATCAAGCAATATATCATCAAGAGTTTTTGCATAGTAGTGTGGTCTTTTAATGAACTTGTTTAGCTCCCGGGGGTCAAGGCATATGCGTAGAGATCCGTTGGTTTGGTGACAAGCACGACGTTGTTGACACAGTCAGTTGGCTCGTGTACCTCTTTGATGATGCCAATTTCCATCAGTCGGTCGAGCTCATGCCTGAGGGGTTCTTTCAATGCATCTGGCGTTCTTCTGGTTGCATTAATGGTGGGTGTTGCATCATTTGCAAGTTGGATTTGTGTTCCTTTTGGATTTTTCTGACACCTTCAAATACATCAGCGTTGTCTTTGATGAGTTGCTCCTTGCTGGTGTATGATATGATCTCCTCAATGTCAAACTTCTCACAGCACTCATGCTTGTCACAAGGGAAACTGACAAGTCTTAGCTTGCAACACAAATTAGGCCAAGTAGATTGTTTCCGTGCTCTGATACGAAGAATTCAACATTCGCAGCACAAGTGTTTTGATGCTCAACAGTTGGCACTGTTACTCTTCCGTGGCACTGAAAGGGTTTGTCACCGTAACCACTAAGACGAACATCAGTTGTACTAGCCTTGTGATGTGGACCAAAAAGTGACGATATGTTGCATAATTCAGGATATTTGCTTGAGCACCGGTATCAACCTTTGCTTTTAGACGTCTTTTCCCTCTGGGTGTGGACAGCTTGATAACAGCAAACTTATCTTTCTCACCAGAGTACATTCATCAAACCCATAGTGGTCTGGGTTGTCAGAATCACACTCTGTTCTAACTTCATGTGTTTTCTTGTCATGTTGCTGAGACAGTAGCGTGCTTGAGGCTGAAGAACGACATTTTCTTGCCCAGTGGTTGCGTTTTCCACACTTCCTGCAATCTTGGCCAAAAGCTGGACATTTCCTTGGCGGGTGGTTCAGACCACAATTTCTGCATTCACCGGATGTGCTTCCCTTTGGCCTACTTGGTTTGTTTTGTGAACTTGCCTCGGCTGAGCGCACTACTTCAACTGGTGTTGATTCAGGAGCTGGCTGTCCCATGGACTTCAATGCGGATACATGTGCGTTGGCAGCTTCATAATTTCTACCAAGAGCTACGGCTTCGTCGAGTTTGTATTCCTTGGGTTTTGCTAAAAGCTCTTTCTGGAACTCTAGTATTGGTGTGGCTGCAATGATTAATTCTATAATTCTTTCTTGGAGTTCCTTTGGTTGGAATTCGCACTTCTTTGCCAGCAGTGCATTTGCTGACGAATGAGTCCAGGGATTCACCAGGTTTCTGTCGTAGAGTACTTAATTTTAGTCTGCTTATTCTGAAATTTTCTGCAGGCTCGATGGATTCTCCGAATTTCTTGAAAATTACTTCTGGGTCTTTTTTTTCGTCACTCGACAAATCCCAGCTGTTGAATTTACGCAATCCTTCCTCGCCTGTTGCTAACAAGATATTTGCAGCTTTTTCTTCACTTTTCACATTTTTAACAACGAAGTACAGCTCTATACGTTGCTTAAACAGCTTGAAAGATTCAGCTAAGTTATCCGATTCCCTGTTCATCACAGGTAGTTTATCTGCCATGGCTGCTTTGAGATTGAGAGTATTGAGTCAGGCTGCAAATATTCGGAGATGTTTTACTGTGTTAACATCAGAGACAACTTACGCCAATTTCTCCTTGTTGGTATCACTTGTCTTCTGATTTCAACGTCCGTGGTCACCATGTTATGTTATTGACTCAAGCTAAAGCGTTGTGGAGTGCGGTAGACTTATTTTAATCCGTCTAGTCCGTCTAAACATCAACGTTTACAGAACATCCAAAACAACAAGATGGCTGCTCCGCAAAAAGTGCGGGAACCAGAGAAACAGCTGATGATAGGAGCTTGCCATAGAGGGGCGCTCTAAGTAACCAACACTGATCATAACAGTGTCAGGCAAGTAAGCTTCACTCAATGTTCCCATTTGAGACAGTGGAATGTGATGGTGTTCTATTAGCTTTTTTTCCTATTAATTTCAAGCAAGCCTGTATGACAGGTCCCACATGGTTTGACGATACATGGTGCTGCAACAATTCATACACGCAAATATGGACTTCTGGTAGAAATTGCCCACTTTCCTCATTGAATAACTTGACTATCTCGTTATCTTCATTTAGGAGGCGCTCATTCTCTTTGTGTGCGATTTGGAGTTGTTTTTTTAGATCTAAAATTGTTTTCTTTAGTGCATCAGTTTCTTTTTTATGGTTGGTTTTATCAATACTTCCCTCCACTTTGGCATATTTAGCCCTCCAATAATCTTCCCTTGCTGTGACTCGTTTGAGTTCCTTGGTTTTCCTTCGAAATTTATCGTGCAAATCCATGGCTTTATGAGATACCTCTTGCATGTCGTTTTTCATTTCCATTAACATACCGTTTTGTTCTGAGCATGTTCTCTTGAGCGTGGTTATTTCATTTGCAAGAGAAGTTGCCACATTCTGGTATGTCTCCCTGGCAAACTGAGGGTCATCATCAGAGGCAAATGGCTGACTGTATGTCTTGCTCGTACCCTCAGTTGTTGTTTGGAGAGGCATCAAATAGCGACTCTGCATGAACAATTGTAGATTTGCAGCACCTTGGGCCCTTGACTTGCTCTTATTTAATTTTTTTAAATTTTTCCATAAGCCGCCCCAAAGACTTTTCAAAGGCAACTACATTTTGTGAAAAATTGAAGCCATGTGCCGAACAAATTTCACATTGACAATACTTGGTTTTGCATATTTGCTGCAACCACAAGGCTGCATGTGTTATACCAAGCTCTTTGATTTTACCTATAATGGTTTCTTAGTATTCCGCTGTGCAAATACTTACCATGGTTATGGTGAGTAAATAATACAACCCAGGACTGTATCAAAAAAGACAAAGGAATACATTTGCCAATCACACACTTCACCTTACTACATTTTTTTGACCACTGTTCAAGTGCAGATCAAATTGTGTTGCACACCTTAAAGGGACAGTACCTGCAACTTGTGATGATTTGTTCTCAGGTTTCTTTACTGTGCATTACTTAAGTAGCTTATGGAACGCCTAAAACGTGTGGAAATGTCAAATGTTCAGCAAAGCAACAAAATTTGTGTATTATAATTATCATTGTTTTTTGTTGACAAATGAATTTTAGTGTTGACCAAAATTCTAATGTCAACAACAACAAGAAACTTTACACACACACTATTTGTTCACAAGCTGAACACTTTGCATTTGAAATACTATGGGGAGTTCAACAACAAATTTTAATAAGTAAATAAACAGTCCAAAAACACTGCCATATCCTCGCAAGTTACAGCTACTGACAGTTTAAGCCTGAAACCAAAACAACATTTACTATTAACATGGATAACACATATTGCATTAGTTTTTTATGTTAACATTTTATTATTAAACAATGTTTCAAGAAAACACTAATTCTGTTTATGTTCAATTTCAGGAGCTCCAGAAATATCCGAATCAGTGTCGATAGCAGACATTCCTGAAGAGTCTGAGGCATAATTAAGAAAACCAAAATTTGATGTCAAATAAAATTTACAAAATTTAAAATAGAAAGGAGGAATGCGACAACGAACTGTGGCTTCATGAAAACTAACAAGCGAATCCAATGCATGTGCTATGTGGACAACAGAAACGTGCAAATCAGGATCCTTAAAACACTTAATTAAATGGAAATCAAATTTTGAATCAAATGAAGTGCACAATACTTTTTCAATCATATTTTCTACAATGTCACCAATACTGCTATTGAAAAAAGATTTAAATAGTGTAATAATTTGGCCTCTTTGGGCCCAGAAACTGATACTTGATTTCTATCATTCAATGCTGAAAAAAGATATGCTTTGCGAAACTTAGCAGCACCACCACCAACTTGAACATTTTTTGTGTATAAGAGAATGCTATTGGATGACATAATCCAAATCCTACAAGAAATTAAAAAGCACACACTTAGTTATTGCATTAAACTATACTTTTAGGTTTAAACAGCCCTGTGATATGTCTTTAGTAAGTTTGGATGATTTTAATGTGAACCAAATAACTGTATGTTATACTACTTACCCATATGTGTAACAGCTATTTATTGTCCTAATGTACTACCTAATGTAAATGGTATAGTATGATGGACACATATTAATAGTTTTAGGGTTCCACCCAATAATGTGAGTGCAAACCTAAAACTACCGGGTATTTGTATGTGTCAAACATACCAAATCATTTACAGGCCACTACACACATTTCACAAGCAGAACAACATACATGTAACATTATTACATTTTGCATCAAAGTAAAAGAACATTTCAAAAAGCACACTGGTTGTGCCTTTAATATGAAGTATGGTATTCTGTGCTTATGAATTTACTTTACAGACATACTGATTATACTGCAATATGATTTGACACATAATCAGTGTTTTTGTTAAGGTTGGGGAACATAGGTAAATGATATGGGAACCCTGGTAAAATTAAAGCTGTTCCATTGTATGACTGCATTGATATACTAAGGGGAACCCACATATATTGGCTGGGGAACCCTGGTAACATTTAGCTAGGTACCATCCTTAACAAAAACACTGATTATGCAGACAATTACATATAGGTAGAATGATTAAGGTGCTCAAGTTGGCCCCAGTTTGATGGTGTATTTAGCATTTTGCATTTATTCTTAATACGATTAACAATACAATGAAAATAAATATATCTTTTTGCGAGATAATATTGATTGCTAAAAAAAGGAACTTTTGAAAAGTATGTACATGTATGTATAAAAAATTAAGTAGCATTTACACTATTCAATGGACTTAGCAGTACTTGGTGGTGACATTTTAACAGGTAATATGTGATAGACAGAAATTATGATGAGACGATGAAATGATGCTTTGCAATGTGGATTCTACTTACGAAAGTAAAGTGTCCAGATGACGGCTACTATGGCACAGCAATGATAGCTTGGGGAAATCTGTGGACATAACCAAATGTCAGGAATGTTAAGTTTAAGGGACAAAGTCGCCCAGTTTCTCATGAATTTGTTTGACACGATATACTATTTATATTGTTTGACATGTTGAAAGATACTGAATGAATGGATGACCATGCATATATTCAACTCTGATTTTAGACGCGAGACATGAAACCATTACGAGAATGAATTAATGGTCATGACCATTAATTCATTTTCATGATGGTTCCATTTGATTTGTCTAAAACCGGGGTGCAATATATGCATGGTCACCCATTCATTCAGTATCTTTCAACATGATGACAGGATGAAATGATGCTTTGCAATACTTACCCAACTATAGTGTCCGGATGACGGCTGGTTCTATGGCACAGCTAATGTACTGAATGATAGCTTGGGGAAATCGGCGGACATAACCAAGTGTCAGGAACGTTAAGTTAAAGGACAAAGTCACCCACATTTTCATGAATTTGTTTGACACGATATATTGTTTGACATGTTGAAAGATACTGAATGAATGGGTGACCATGCATATATTTGACTTTGGTTTTAGACATGAAACATGAAACCAAAGCGAGAATGAATTAATGGTCATGACCATTAATCCATTTTCATGATGGTTCCATTTGATTTGTCAAAAACCGGGGTGCAATATATGCATGCATGGTCACCCATTCATTCAGTATCTTTCAACATGATGACAGGATGAAATGATACTTTGCAATACTTACCCAACTATAGGGTCCGGATGACGGCTGGTACTAAGGCACAGCAATGATAGCTTGGGGACATCGGTGAACATAACCAATTGTCAGGAACGTTGATGAGCTGTATCTTTGTGGGTTTTCCTAACCAAAAAGTATCATCAATCTTTGCATATGTTTCGGATTTGTGGTAATGACCAATATTATTTTGTAAATGTTGAAATTTCAACCTTTGCTGGTGCATTGGGTTGATAAATTTAATGCATTTATGTGTCTTCAATGGCAGTATTTTACATGTAATTTGTAGATCAATTTTATTTTATTATCTTGTCTATTAGAACAATCCTTGCTGACAAAGTCAAAATGCTGCCTCAGCAGTTTTTTGCAGTGTAGCCTAAAGTCCCCTTTAAAGTGTACCTTTACCTGATTGCTCAGCGTAATTGTTATGCAAATAGACAAGTTAGATGGTTACCAACGTACAGCGATGTTCATTTTTTTTCTTTTTTTTTCCAATTGTTCACCCTCCCCTAGTGACCAAGAAAGTATGGCTGCGCAAGAAAGCGCCAGTACAGTCGTTCGTCAGAGCACACGTAATGCAAACCTCACTTTCTCTTGTAAGAGGCTATGCCGGTCGTTATATGTCTGCCTTAGTACTTCACCTTGAAAAACAGAAAGTTTGTGTATAGTCCGAATTCAACAGTTTAACAGAGAAAAACCAACCTGCACCTCGCGAAATCACAGCTCACCTTAGAGAAGTGTACGTGGCGGTGTGGTGATATTCTGCAGCTGAGGTATTCTCGTTCAATCACGCGACACTTCCTAGCACTTCCGGTCAATTGAAAGATGGCGCTTTGAGAGGTGGTAGTATGGCAACTGCGCTCCACAACTGGGTAGGCGTACACGATTTTGCACCAATCTACAACTACTATGAATAGGGTTAGTTATTGAAAAATACCTTCGGTAACATGTTTTAGCTTGCGTTGAATATTTTGTGTACTTTTGAAGGAGGATTGCATTCGTAGATTTTGGACGTGTTTACTTATATGCGCAGAATAGGCGCAACCAATCGGTAAAAAAGCTACTAATCGCTAGGCTACGTACCCCGCCTTTTAGGCCTAAATAAGTTTTCACGATATATCAAATTGCACCATATATAGGCCGAAATGACATAATAAATGGCAACTAAACCGACCTCATTCCTTGAGTTGTTGGACAGAGTTTGCTGTAACAGCGATTTTTCTTGTTTCATCTTTCGACCAAATCCTAATCCACATCGGCTGATGCGTGGCTGCCATTTTGGAATACTAGTATTACGCCATCACATGTCGCAGTTGGAAAGTCGTAGGTCACAGTCGCAGGTCGTGACCTCTCTTCAAGAGAAAAAATGTACTTGGGCTTTACAACATTCCAACTAAAAGCATGTATTAAAGTTAACTGGTGTCTAAGCACAAGCACATAAAAATAAATATCCTGTGAAATTTTCGAAAGAAAGATTGCTAAATTCATAATTAGGCCTACCTGATCAAATGTGCATTAACATGCTTTTGCTGTGGTCACATATAGTCTTCAAGATTTCTCTTTGCATTGCTTTGATATTTGCTTTAATTAAACCAGTGATTCTTTCAGCAACTCGTATACATTTACTGAAGTATCTGTAGTCTTCACCTTTGTCTCTTTGCCAGACTTGATTTACCAGCCAAGAAGGTGTTTTGTAAGTAGATCGATACCCCATAGGTATAGGCACCTAATTTATAGTGTGCAAATGATCTGATTTTGCATCTCATGAATATTTCTTTGAAATTACAACTTATTACCTATGATACACCTACATTTTGGCTGTACTTTTATTATTGATGTATTTAGATTTTTGAGAGGTGTCATCATTGGTCTCTTGTAGGCCTATGGTAGGTAGTTGAGTCATAGATTAATGTAGGTCTATCATAGGTCATTAATAGGTGCTAGTTGTTAGTCCCCACGGACACCGTCCGGGGGGACTTATAGGTTTGGTCATGTCCGTGCGTGTGTGCGTCCGTGCGTGCGTCCGTCCGTTCACGCAGATATCTCAGAGATGCCTGAAGCGATTTCATTCAAACTTTGTACAAGGATTACTTCATATGTCATACAGATGCACATCAATTTGTTTTGTGATACGATCCAATATGGCCGCCAGGCGGCCATTTTATTACGATTTTTTCATGTACAGAGCCATAACTCAGACATGTTTCAACCGATTTTATTCAAAGTTGGTACAAGGACATTGACCAATGTCATAGATATGCATGTGATTTTGTTTTGTGATACGATCCAATATGGCCGCCAGGCGGCCATTTTATTACGATTTTTCATGTACAGAGCCATAACTCAGACATGTTTCAACCGATTTTATTCAAAGTTGGTACAAGGACATTGACCAATGTCATAGATATGCACGTCAATTTGTTTTGTGATACGATCCAATATGGCCGCCAGGCGGCCATTTTATTACGATTTTTTCATTTACAGAGCCATAACTCAGACATGTTTCAACCGATTTTATTCAAAGTTGGTACAAGGACATTGACCAATGTCATAGATATGCACGTCGATTTGTTTTGTGATACGATCCAATATGGCCGCCAGGCGGCCATTTTATTACGATTTTTTCATGTACAGAGCCATAACTCAGACATGTTTCCACCGATTTTATTCAAAGTTGGTACAAGGACATTGACCAATGTCATAGATATGCACGTCAATTTGTTTTGTGATACGATCCAATATGGCCCCCAGGCGGCCATTTTATTACGATTTTTTCATGTACAGAGCCATAACTCAGACATGTTTCAACCGATTTTATTCAAAGTTGGTACAAGGACATTGACCAATGTCATAGATATGCACGTCGATTTGTTTTGTGATACGATCCAATATGGCCGCTAGGCGGCCATTTTATTACGATTTTTTCATGTACAGAGCCATAACTCAGACATGTTTCAACCGATTTTATTCAAAGTTGGTACAAGGACATTGACCAATGTCATAGATATGCACGTCAATTTGTTTTGTGATACGATCCAATATGGCCGCCAGGCGGCCATTTTATTACGATTTTTTCATGTACAGAGCCATAACTCAGACATGTTTCAACCGATTTTATTCAAAGTTGGTACAAGGACATTGACCAATGTCATAGATATGCACGTCGATTTGTTATGTGATACGATCCAATATGGCCGCCAGGCGGCCATTTTATTACGATTTTTTCATGTACAGAGCCATAAGTCAGACATGTTTCCACCGATTTTATTCAAAGTTGGTACAGGACATTGACTAATGTCATAGATATGCACGTCATTTTGTTTTGTGATACGATCCAATATGGCTGCCTTGCGGCCATTTTATTACGATTTTTTCATGTACAGAGCCATAACTCAGACATGTTTCAACCGATTTTATTCAAAGTTGGTACAAGGACATTGACCAATGTCATAGATATGCACGTCATTTTGTTTTGTGATACGATCCAATATGGCCGCCAGGCGGCCATTTTATTACGATTTTTTCATGTACAGAGCCATAACTCAGACATGTTTCAACCGATTTTATTCAAAGTTGGTACAAGGACATTGACCAATGTCATAGATATGCACATCAATTTGTTTTGTGATACGATCCAATATGGCCGCCAGGCGGCCATTTTATTACGATTTTTTCATGTACAGAGCCATAACTCAGACATGTTGCAACTGATTTTATCAAGCGTTGGTACAAGGACATTGACCTATGTCTTACATATGTACGTCGATTTGTATGTGATACGATCCAATATGGCCGCTAGATAGGCAGCCATTTTATTACGATGTTTTCATGTACAGAGCAATAACTCAGACATGTTTCAACGGATTTTATTCAAAGTTGGTACAAGGAGATTGACTAATGTCATACATATGCATGTCAATGTGTTATGTGATACGATCCAATATGGCTGCCTTGCGGCCATTTTGTTACGATTTTTTCATGTCAAGGGCCATAATACTCTAAGGCATATCTTAACCGATTTTATTCAAAGTTGGTACAAGGACATTAACCTATGTCATACATATGTATGTCAATTTGTTTCTTGATATGATCCAATATGGCTGCATGGCAGCCATTTTGTTACAATTTTTTCGTGTCCTTAGCCAAAACTTGGGCATGTCTCAACTAATTTTATTCACCGATTTTATTCAAACTTAGTACAAGGACATTGACCTATGTCATACATATGCACATTGATTTGTTTTATGATACAATCCAATATGGCCGCCGTGTGGCCATTTTTTTCCGATTTTTTCATGTCCGGAACCATAACTCAGACATGTATCAAGCAAATTTATTCAAAGTTGGTACAAGGACATTGACTTATTTATACACATGTATGTTGATTGGTTTCACGAGATGGTCCTATATGGCCACATATGGTAGCAATTTTGTTATGGTTGTTCATGTCGAGAGCCATAACTCTGGCAAGTCTCAACTGATCTTATTCAAAGTTGGTACATGTACATTGACTTACGTCATACATATACATGTTGATCTTTTAAACAGTAAGATCAAATATCGCTGCATGGCGGTGATTTTGTTACAATTTTCAGATGTACAGAGCCATAATTCAGACATATTTCCACCAGTATCATTCAAAGTTGGTACAAGGACATTGACCTATTTCATACATATGCTCGTCAATTTGTTTCACGTCATGTAGCAGCAACATGTCAATTATTGAAGTTTCGTAAGTAGGCTTATATGTCAAGAAATACGTACTGCATCAAATTCATGAAACTTTATACAGATCTAATTGATGTTAAGTCACATTGCTTTAACATTGAAAAAGACATTTATCAGTGTCATTTAATTAATTTGTAATTGCATAAGTAATGAACTTTCCTAATTAGGATGATATAGCCACAAATTAATACAGCGTCAAATGTGATGAAACTTGATACAGATGTTGATCTCATAGTGTTGTAAATACTGCATCAAACTTTATGAAATATGGTGCCAGTGATAATCTGTCAAGTGTTAGAATTGTATGCAAAAATGTTTTGCAACATCCTGTTGATTAATTCCTAGTTGACTCATTTTATGAACTTTAGGATGGTGGCCTACGTTGGTTTTATGTTTTCATCACCATGGAACTCATTCTTGGCCATTTTATCACAGACCTAATGAATGAAGAGGACTCTATCCTCTTAGGACATGTAATCAAAGTACCCATTACCCATTAACAAGTGGGGACTGTGTCATCACGATGACTGTTTATCTGTAGGTGTGTTGCAGGTTTATTTCGGCATGTTAGTAGGTCTATCATAGGTCTGTAATAGGTACAAGGTAGGTGTTTTAGTAGGTGACCAGTAGATTTCTGTAGGTATCATGTAGGTTGAAATCATTTTTTTCCAGGTGAGGCAAGTGGTAGGTGTGCAGTGGATTTTCGTAGATATTTAAATGACCTAATTTGCATCTCATAAATATTTCGTTGAAATTACTACTTATCGCCTATGATAGACCCACTTGTTACCGAACCTTCACCTCTTTGTCACCTCTGTAAAATAGCGCTATCACCTACTAAAAATAGCGCTATGATTTTGGTAAGGGGTTACAAATTCGTATCGGGAAAAGGGCTAATTGTCTAGAGTATAAAATATCTACCAGAACTCGTAAAGGAAGTTCGAATTCCCGGCTTATATACCTAGTCGAGTTGATTTGAATTATACCTACGATCGACGTACTATTCAGATGACATTCACTGCATCGCTAATGTTATCCCGGGAATGTTTTCAAAGCCAAAATCTCAAAAATGGTTTGGTGCTGTGTGTTTCACACTGATGATCTTTTTAAAACACTTGGCCTACAAAATAAGCGTACAACTCACCGTGTAGAAACTGCAGAGACAATCCAGCTCCCGCTCCCACCACAGTTTCTTGCTACTGTAGACTTAGTAAACAGACTCACCATTAAAGGTGACCTTTAAGGTCGCCTAATCTGGGAAGAAGAGACGACCGGCTTGTCCCTCTAAATATATAGTTTCTTTATTGAGTTTGAAACCTCTGCTGATGTTTGCAGTTGTTACGCCACGCTGTATTGTGCTAATACCTACTTCTCTGTACACAGGCCAAATGGAAATGAATAGTCTAAAATACGATATTATGTTGATAATTATTAAAAATAATAAATCGTAATTATGAAATATTGATATCACATAACCTAGTCAGTATTTCATCAGGATTGAGCTTCCTTTCTGCTGAGCAGCACTTGATAAAATGACTGTATGTGTATGAGATATGTATGACTTTGGGGGCTGGCCGGGCGTCCAATATACTAGGAGTATAGAAGGGGAAGGTGGCCAGCTTACACACTGCAGTGTCTTTCCTGACTTCTTTTCTTATAGAGAAGTTGTTTTCTTAGAATATCTATTATACCAAGTCTTAAAGTATTATAAAATCAGTTTTCATAAAAGTCCCATGTGCTTATTTTTAGTAAATCAACTTGTGTTCATTCTATATACTTCAAATTTTGGATTTAGGGGTTTCAAGGGGTGCTGCATCTCATGGTGCCATTGAAAATATTGTCAAAGGTGTGGAAAATCAAAATCCCAAAATTATGCAAATTAGCAATATTTAATATGCAAATATGAATATATTTGACTGTTTCATCATCATGCTGTCACCGATATAACTCAGCCCCGATAACTGATGTATTCCAATGATTTGAGTTGAAATAAAAACCCCAAAGTGGAGCAAAGACATGTCATTATATATAATTTAGAGAGGTTGGTACTGGCTGGGTTTATACATGAGTGTATCTTCTTACCAACTTTGATACATCATCCTGTCACATTAATTGAGGCGATTCTGAATAGCCATGTTGCAGATTTTTTGCTCCGAAATATTATTTTCACAACTAAAAGTGATGTCAGCCTGAAAAGTAATAATTAACATCTTAATCGTCGCTGAAAATGTTTATTTATTGACCAAAAATATTCCATTACTTTCTCAGGCAAGGTCGACACCCAAATATTTCTAGAAAGTCTCACATATACAGAACACAAACATATCCTACCGACACAAACGTTCACGGGCTGAAAAGTGAAATGGCATGCTTCTATCATCTTAAAATGGTAAAACATAGGTAAGCTGAAAGTTTGCCGCTCATGTTTTATTGCTGGAACACATTTACAAAGAATCTTGACACTGTTGCATGGACTCTCTTATGAGTAGCACTGTACACGTCAAGTTTAATTCAACAGTACTTGTTGCAGAGCAGCACTGTACGCGTTCACCGTAGACGATGAAGCAGAACAATCACAGGGTACCCAGACATCTAGTTGTTGATGTTTATATTGTTGTTTATGCTTATTAGTCATGTTTTTGTTGACCAGTAAAATTCACAAACATGACTGTTGTGTTGTTGTTGGTTCAAACGTGATGTGGTTGTCATAAAAATTGCTACAAGGACACTATCATTATTTGACCCGATACAACTCTCTGCTCATGCATCCCAATTTCTGAGCCCTATAAAAATCTTCGAGCGATCGAGTTAAAAGTAGCATGACGAGACCTGAAATAGACACAACAAAGCTAATTTGGGGTTTACATTACCTCACATCTCGAAAATTGCTGGAAAACCGTGATTTTCACGTCGTTGTACGATGATTTTACTCGGTATGAAGGGCCCGGACGCTGGAGAGGTTCCTATGTTAATGAGCTTTTGAAATTAGCTATAGCCAATCGCGTGGTCTGTAAAGCAAACCGTGGCAAGCTATGACGTATTCATATAATAAATTCTTGACGAGGCTAGTCCCAACAAGCATTCATGTAGGTTTGCATTTGTCATGAAAGGTAAATACCCTAATCAGTTCAATTCAAGCTAGTACAATCATACTGCAATGTATATGTATCATATTATCAAAATGTATTATGTATCGGAGTCTGTGTAGACCGACTCTTGAAAATTCATACGGTGGCAGATACCAAACTCTTTCAGTGTAGACAAGTAGAAATGTACTTTGCACATTTGTTTTAAATTAAAATTAGCCCATTAGCTTTTTTCTTGTATTTTCCTTTCCATAGAAAGTAATAACCATGAAGTGTACGAGTGTAAACTAATCACAACATTCATTCTTGTAACTTACTATAGTGACAAAAGCACACAGTGCTTAACTGCATATAGCAAAAACATAAGCCATAACTTTTGCCTATATTTTATCCACTAAGGTTTCTTGTTTAACTCTCTTTAGCATTATGAGCCCATGCTTGGAATACTGAAGAGTGTCCTTCACTACTAATGTTTCTTGGTATTTTGAATCTCTGTGTATCACAGACTCAGGAACTGTCAGAAAATCCAGGGCTTGTCTTTTCTGCTGCTTAGATTTCATCTGTTCATAGACTTTCCTGTCACAGGAATACAGATGGTTCTGTACATACTTCCTTCTGTTTTCAATTTGTTTCCGTAACGTCCATCCGGCCAGGTAGCGTATCTTGCCTGTACCATCACTCCCTATCTCTTCAACATTAAGGACATGCGGCATTTCTCGTGAGTACTGTTTACTGCATGGGAAATAATACTGTTCAATTGCATATCATTAATTTTCCATAAAGTGTTTGTTGGTAGTGTGAAGTGTTCTTTCATATTTGCAACGGTTATTCCAAAGAGGGTTTCAAGCTTTTTTCATTGGTTATTTCATGGAGCATGCTAGCCATATTCCTGAAATCTGTTTGTGTCAGTGTTACTTTCTCATTCTGCTATGCTCCTTTCTTAGTAACACAGAAAATTTTCAGCTTTAGTATCTTCATTAACAAAGTGAAAACCTCTTCCGACTTTCTAATTTGTCAATCAGACTGTTCAATCGCATGTTTTCTGTGGCCTCTCAGCTAGGCGACTGATGCCGTATGTTGTGGGTTCGAATCCGATTGAAAACTATCCATGTTTTCCATACAATGTTTGTCAGTAATGTGAAGTGTTGATTGACAGGAGAGTGAATCTTTCACGCAGCAGGTGGAGAGGTTTCCTTCATATCATTTAAAAAGGTTGAAGAGCAAAAGTCACTTGGAAGCTTTTCAAGTTCTTTATGACTTTACCCATTGTGGCATAAATGTCTAGTAGGTCTACAGTAGATTCCCCAAGGTCATCATTGTAATACCAAGATTGTACATAGACCTCATCATCATCAGTTTTCACTGTGTGTAAATCGGCATCCTCCACACATATTATGTAATATTGTATTTCTTCTCTGCAAGAGGAAAGATCTTCTTGCACTACATGAGTTTTAGTTAAAAGTTTTCCATAGAATGATAAAACCTAATTATTGACAGGAAGGATCCTATGTGGGGGAAAAACCAATCAATTGAATTGCTTTTGCTGATATCTTGTCCTTGACAATGATTAGCTGTCCTGGAACAAATTCATTGCTTGCGTCAACAACAACTCTCTTCAGTGTTTGTCCTTGACATTTGTGTGCTGTCAACACAACTTCAATGGAAACTGGCAACGCTTTCCAATCCCTCAGTCATCTTTGAATATCCATGTTTGCTGTGATTAAGACATTTGTAGAAATTTGTCCTCAAATGTTAATGTAGGTTAAATTTTCCATCTTCATTGACTCCCTTGAATATGCCAATACAGCCATTGTGCAGGGTCTCACTTAAATTCTATAGCAGCATCATAGGTTCTCCAACTTCTAGTATCAGCTTCTTTGGTGCAATGGCACTTCTTTCAGTGTCATTGCCATTGCCTCCACCAAATGCTTGGAAAACATGGCTAGGTCCTGGTAAACGGTCTAGTGGGCACATACTGTGGAAGTCAACATCTATATTATGAAAAATATATATATATGTATTTCATCCTTTTGGTTTGATGAAGGCTGATTCAAGGTGTTAAGAAAATCAAATGTGTGGATATCACATTTACCAAGTCGCACATCGTTTAAAGCATGAAGTAATCCAGCCTGATTATCTTGCTGTCTGTAGATGGTTTTTAGGAGCACCTGGTGTTTGAATGTTTGTTCCCACATGGGAGACAAGAATGTATATTCTCCATCATCAAATGTATTTTGTACAGGAGGCAACTGATGGAAGTCTCCAATTCCCATCACCTGGATACTACCAAATGGTGTTCATTGTCTCTGTATTGCTGACTTATTGCTGCAATTACATTGAACAGCCATGAACTTACCATGGAAACTTCATTGATGATGAGAACTTGGCGTTCCTTGAATGTGGCGATGGACAGCCTCGGGCACAATTTTGTCCACCAGCAGAGGTATTTTTATATTGAACAGTCGAGCTAACTTCGAGCGACTCCAATGTGTCATTCGACCGTAAATAAACAGCTTTTGCTGTACAGGATTTCACTTCAATTTGACAATTAATCCGTCCCCAAGCTCTATAATCCGGAGGGATAAAACAACAGTAAGACCCATTCATTTCAGCGCATGTATAGGTATGATTAAACAAGTGAAACCGTTTCTAATGTCACATGCGACATACTGTGATTTATTCATGGTTGGGCAAAATTGTGGAACGAAACTTACTGTATTCGCTTCAGAGGCCTAGATGTCATATAACGACAAGTGGTATGGCGAATAGTTCATGCATGTACGTTAAATAATTAGATTTTGGACACCACTTTCGCGAGTTCGTTTAAATTGGAATGCTGCAAGGGACGGAAATGTTCATTACTGATACTACAAGTATTTACTCGCCTTCAGCTAACTCACTTTTGATTTACGAGTAATGGGATTTATCAGGAAATCGGTGGCGTCCTAATAAATCAAAACAATTGCTCTCACATTTGTTGTCCAATTCCAAAAGGATGCGACGTAACTGAGCAAATGAAGGCTTAGCGTAATACAAAGTTATACATGTAACTGTTACAACACGTTATGTCTTATTTCGTCGGTCTGGGGAGTTTGCTCACTGATGAGAGGCACTTCGAGATCTTGGACAGAGTAGAGACTCACAAAGTTGTTGGATGTCAGTCGATGGTGTTTTATTGCCGTGGTGTAAAGTTTACACATCAGAGATGCCCAGCTGAAGATGGTGGGTGATCATCCCTTTTTTTTAAAGAAATTGTAGCATCATAAGTAGATGAAGTTAGTTAAGTCTCCAATCACTAATCAGCTAGTATATCTTGATTGGCTAACAATGATGAAAACATTCTTCCATTGAAAAAGACATTACTAAACTTCCTCTCATTGGGCATCGATCATGTAAAATTTTACATAATCTGCATATGTTACCTCATTACGTCAAACGTTGAAATATGAAGCTCATAAAAATACTATTAAACGCTACCTATAATTATAAAAACAAACTTTCAGTGTTTTAAATGCAATTCAATTGTCCTGTATCGATATTGAGCGACTGGACACCCACCATTTGCCGTGGTGAAGAAGAAAATTAGGTGGGGCAGTGTAGTGGCGCGCAAATTATCTTGCTCCCGTCAATGTAAAGTCAACGATCGTTTTGTATACTACCTTTAACGTCATGCAAGATTGTGAAAAATGTCGTGGAGAAACAAGTCAACTACACAACACCTAAACAGGTATAATTGCCCTTTCTGCTTAAATATATCGTACATTTGTGAAATTAGTGATTGTGTTTATATTTTACTTTAAAACGTCCACTGAAGCAAATTTTAATCTTTAAAACCTGAAAAACAACAATAAAGACATTCCGAATCAATGGACAACAAAGACTAGAAATAGGCTGATATTCAGAGCGTCACACTTCTGCAATGTGAAAAGTGCGTTCCTACATTACATGTATATAATCCTTTCCGGGTCCATCCTTAACATGGCATAACTCGTATCAAGAAAGACATAAAGATCAATAGTTTAGGACATGAGTTTCTTTAACAAGTCAGTTTTATGTGAATCAATTTTCGATGAAACCATGAACGTATGCAGAATTGAATGTTGCATAGTTGGAAATTTAAATTTATCCTTCTTCTTAAATGACTGAAATGACGACAACTAACTTTTCTGATATTTGATGAACATGATGATAACGTTTAAAGTTTAAACTTAAGTCTCGTACCAATAGAATACTACCTAAGTTTGTAATTTAATGCGAATGTATTGGATCCAAAGAAGGACTTTAATATTTACAAAAAATAACAGAGTTTTTGCAATGTATCAATAATATTCTTATGAATGCGTAGTATGTGTGACATCGAAGTTCCGACAAATATCATGGCTTGTGTTCTAAGTTCCCTCGGTCTCCAATGCTATACACGGTTCGGTTTTCTGTGACGGAATCTTAGCACATCTTCGAAACAGCAAGAAATCAATAATTTCGATGACGGACAGTAAACTGGCTCCAAAGAACAGACCTAGGGTACCGCCGATGTCACCTGTTGGTGGAATTGGGATTATTATACATAATTCTATCTACCTGTCTGAGTGTTTATCTATCTATCTATCTATCTATCTATCTATCTATCTATCTATCTATCTATCATATCTATCTCTCTGTATTTGCATATATTCAGTCCCTATATCGATTTTATTATATGAGAACTGGCTGAGAGAGAGAGAGGAGAAAGAGAAGAGAGACTGGCTGAGAGAGAGAGAGAGAGAGAGAGAGAGAGAGAGAGAGGGCGATTAAAACATCTACGAATGTACATCGCAAATGTTGGATTTGTTTACTGTTCTTCAATGTTATGTGAAGGGTTTTTTATTAGAGGTCATTGACAAGTTAATGGGTTTTGGATAAGTCGATCCATGTTGAGGAATATTTTGGCGAAAGAATGACCCTTTGCTAGTGGCTCTTGCCTATACAATTTTTTGTGGAATTACCTAGGGAAGACAGAGATGGTGAGGGAAGGAGGGAGAGGGGGAACAAAATATACAGGCAGAACAAAAAGCTGTCCATGCCAATAGCCGTTTGTAGGCGACTTCTTCGATGGATAACTTTTCGTTTCTTAAGTTGATCGGGTGGGGCATGAATTCCCTAAAAAGGTGGTTAGATTTCTTTTGAAGAATGCCGAAACATTTCATAATCTTTCATACTCACTAAGATCTCACTGGTGTTCTGGGGATATATATTTTGCTTACTTTGAGAGGGAAAGGCATATGGCAATTGGATCGCAGTTTGGACACTTGTAGTCAAGAGGTGCAGTGATGAGAGGTGAAGGATTGACTTCCCGGTGGGTATGTTTGATGGAAACTAATGGGAAAAATTTGTTCAGTGGTAGGTCACATATGAAAATTTATTTCCCCTCCAAATTTTCTTTCAAAAACGTTAGCATCATGGCATATTTACATACTGTATAAAAAGCTGAGAAGGCGATATTCAATGTTTTCCGGTTACTGTCTACTTATTCTTCAAATTCATGCGATTCGAAAACTACTGAATAAAGATTAATTGAAGATTTCTGTAGGAAAAACGATTGGAACTAATTGGAACTAATTAAGGATAATCTGATGGTGAAGTGGTGTCGATTTAATCTGCAAATGTAACCTCACCCACTTTTTATGTTCAAGTTATACACTTGTTTTTATGAGTAATTTGTAATATTGCAACATTCAGCTGTTTGGCACATAACACTTTTGAGAAATTTGAAAAAATATGAAGATCCAATAATTACAAATTAGTTCCAATCGTGTTTGGATGTCGTGTATTTTGATACGTTGGTAATTTAACATTGCCGTCAGTGAGTTCAATCATTGTTACACCGGGATATAATCTTTCTTACAAAGTTCTGAGTTCGAAAGAATAAATACCGACTGGACCAAAATACTTAAGAATTTCATCGATGAGCCGAGACTGTGTGCAGTGACAACGCAGTTAAAATAAGCCTTATCACAGACACTTACATCGCCGACACGATTATTCATCTTGAAAATTAAAACTTCCATAATCAATTATAATTGAGTTGATCACAGGTGTTTACTAAGGCAAACAAATCTACTTACAGATAAGATTGAAAGGTTCATAGTATTGCTGTTGCGTTATCTTTTCTTCTCTCATTTCATTGAAGTATACTCGTAATTCTAACGTATTCTCCCTGAATTAATAAAAAAGGATGAACCGATTGGTGATGTTGTACGCGACCTGAGACAAAGGGGGTTTCATATCTGAGCTTCCAACTTTTTGTCGATGTCGCTGCTTCGTATAAATCTTACTGCAGAACCGCTTTCTTTTGTCTTGCTTCTTTAGATAGATTTGGTTGACGAGTCATATTAAACTCTAGCGTGATAAAATGAATAAACTATCAACAGCAAACCGACAGCAGTGGTAGAAATAGGTCTTTGTAAATGGCAATATTTCACATATTTTTGCACTGCACGTAGGTTTAACTGACAGTGTACAAACGGGGCATTTTCTTTTGCGTAAATTACTTATAGCGGTTCGCAAACAGCTTGTTGCTGTGTGCTTACGGTTGCATAGCAACCGCCAAGCTTCCAAGGTCACGATCAATGTCTTGATATGATTGATTTGATAAAGACTAAACTAAAGATGGACTGTAAATAACTGGCTCATATCGAAATATTAAAATTCATCTAATTTTTTGGACAGTAAAATTACATTTTGTCATCTAGCACTTTTACATAATATGCTCTTACGCTGTTCTCTTCAATTATTTTTCTGTAACGTTGAAAATAACACTTTTTTATTACAGAGTATTTTTACCGGGGCCGAAAAATATTTCTAGGATATTAAAAAACTGATGTGGTGAGGCGCTTTCTTTTGAAATTGCATTATCGTTTTTCGTTCAATTTTGCTTCTATCAGAAAAATCCATCAACCGAGTCGAGCGTTAAAATGACAAAAGAGATTTTTTAAACCGATTATAAATTCTAAGAGGCAGCAATAGATAACGATAAGATCATCAAGATCTGTAAAGTGTTTCTTTCGTGATTAGTGTATTATGCTTAATTTTGTTTTATTTGTTTGGTTATTATTGTTGGTACAAGAAGAGTTATCTTTTAGAGTTGTCTTGAAGTTGATGAAGTAATGACGTAATTGCAAGAAGATGGCCCCTCACTTTCAATGCCAAATATGTGACTCCATCCCTTTATGGAAACCAATAATGGGCTACTTGGACTTTGCTGAATGGAATGTATTACCTCATGTATTCCATGCAGATTTGATACATCGTATGGTTTTCCAGAGCAGTTATACGGTTCTCCTCGAATGTATCCAGTACGGTGGTGTAGATCAAGTCGAATATATCAGTAAACGCATCGGAGAGAGCGTATTTTGTGTCGTTCACCAGGGCTCCGTAGGAGTCAGTCACGTTCAATGCTGCCCGAAACGTTCCTTGAACAGCAAGATCTGGAGCGATCTTTTTTAAACGGCGAGCTGAAGCGCTGCTATTTATCGTCGTTTCATAAACCTTCCTGTATATATCGCCTCCTACTTCGACCGAGCTCTGTCTTTCGCTGTGAATGTAACGGTACAAGTTCGACGACAGGGGAATCGAGATTTCGGAGTAGATTTGGTCGTAATAAGACTGCAAAGCTTCGGTTAGAATTTCGTACAGCTTGCCGACAGTCAGTTGGTCATTCTCAATAGGCGAATCAGTAACGTCTACCAATGGAAGCAACCCACCTTCGGGCGCACTAGCCGTTATATCGTTAATTATTCTATCGACGGAAATGTGTGTTTCTCCTAGAAATATAGCATCCAGTAATTTGTCTTTGGTTGTTATGAGTATTTTGCTCAGGTTTGCCATGGAAAGCGAAGCAAATACATATGCTGTTATTTTTTCCCTGAAAAAAAATGAAAGAACAACATTAATGACATCGATTTCTACTTTGAAAATTCACAAAAAATCTAAATGGGACTATTTTTCATTAAATGTGATACAACAAAGGCTCGTAGTTAATCATGTTGCATGATAACACGAAAGCACAGGTTTGTCGCTGCTATTTTATGGAAGACGTCACTTGGATTAAGCGATAAGTGCATGGCTATAACAAAATTTAGCACACTTTCCATAAAACGGTGCTGCTTCCCCTTAGTCGTTGACCCACTTAATAAACCCGTCCAACTCGCTTTCCCCATCCGGTACCACCAGTTCATCCATTGGTAGTCTATCTACCAGTCAGCCAAAGTGCATTGGCCTGTCTCTGTTTCTATCTGGCAGTCTATCATGCATGCTTGTCCTTCAGTTACTATGTCCCGATTCTTTGCTAGCACCGTTTATAAGATATGACATAAATATCAGTCATTATTTTCATACTTGTAATACAAGGCCATAGCTTTCGGACATGGTTTTTCGGCTTTCTCTGCCAGCTCTTCAACCGAAGGCCCAGATGGGAATAAGGCATACGAAAGATGCTCTCCGTACGATTCCTCATAGCAGGGCGTTTTGCAGTGACTACAAAGTCCTTGGACATCAGTGAATTTTGCTGTGGGAGGAAGAAAACGGTACTGATAGGAAGGTATTGGAACTGTGGAATATAAAGTTACCAAAAACACATCCTTCCTTTTGTCTCATTTACTCTATTTTATTCTAAGGCCCTTTACTCAAAAGGTTTTTGACTGAACTTCTCTACATTCAGAGCCAAGGTAAAGAAGACAAACTTATCGTCACGGTCAAATGATCAGAATGGCTGAGACATTGGCTCCAAATTGACCTCGCATCATTTTTCAATGGCTCAGAGAGGAAACAAATGGACAAAATTAAAACTATCATAGAAAGAAACGTACCCATCTTTGGCACATAGCAATGGTGAAGCTGTATGACATTGCAAACAGGTGCATCACCTAATATTAGCGGAAACAAAAAGATAGAAAACACGTTAATTCAGTTTCTTAGCAGAGGGAAGAATTGCGGAAAGTTAAAAGGTAGACACGGGCCGCGGTATTGATGTCTATCAATAGTGTAATCAATGAGAAATCGAAGAAGCTACGTCGACTCGATAATTTTCTTTAGGAGCTGTCTCATGGGAACAACTTAGCTGTAGTGTGTCATGTTATATTAATAAATAAGAACAACCCATCTAAGATCCAGTCGGATTATGATACGGCTTTGGAAGAACTGTTTTACTCAAACATTGTGTCGACCCACTCTGCTCTGTGTTGTGTTTCCTTCGAGCATATTTAAAGGTACATGAGCTGCAACTTTCGGCATTATTTTCATGATTTTATATTTAGATTATAATATGTTCTGAGAAATTTTCTTACTCAAAGATGTTTACTCAAGGATAATTATCCACTGAGTGGGACTGCATGGGGTGGTTTCAGTAAGACATAAACGGGAGCCGCACCCAAATATGGCCGCCACCATATACAACTATCATGATAAACAGCGTAAATGTGTATGTACACATTTGAATCTTTACAGATACAACAGGGTGCAACCAACTGAAAGGATGGGAAAGAAATTCACTCCACTTTGACACAACTTTGAAAATTCTCCTCTTTTACATAACTTGGCAAGATTTTGAAAATGGCGAGAAATTTAAAAACTCTGTTCAATTTCTTGCCTATTCTGCCACAAGCAAACGTTGGTTGAGGCATAATTAATGATTATATCGTTCAATTTCTACACTACTATGAGTATTTGAGGAAACTCGAGGTGCCTTGAGGATGGAGAAATTTCCCAGAGTTGCAGCTCATGGGCCTTTAATAAAAAAGTGAAACATTATTCCCACTTATGGAGCCTTCTACAACAAAACAGCATTTGGCGAATTTCCGAAAAAGAAGATGACGACGACGACGGAGAAAGAGTGCGGGCTCAATCATGGTGATCTAAACTGAAAATATCTAACTGACACCCGTTTTTAGCGTATGACATATGAACCATAAAGGCACTATAGTATCTATGTCAAAATAAGAAAGTTTTCAGGATTTTTACCCAGTACATTTTGACGAAAATGTCACACAACAATTTTTTTTTGCTCATCAAATATAAAAGATAGTCGACGTGTAAATTTTGATTTAGAGAAGCAAATGAGCGCAATTTCGTTCGTACAGAACGTGTCCTGTATTCTATGTACTGACGGGGTAGAGAATAAATTCTCAATTTTAACAAGTACTAGAAAGTGTAAAGTAACATAATTTTTTGCGTAAGTTCTCAAGTTTACCTCCCGTTACCCTCAGAATATCTTAATTAACACTGTAACCTGTCAGTTACTCATAGAATTATCACATGTTCCAAACCTGGCATTGTGTAGTAACGACACTGGCATTCTTTTATGGCGTAGTCCGTTTCACACTCGACCTTGCATTTGGCGAGAGAGTAGTTTCCTAAAAAATAATTCAGCGCCCCTCTCGGAGAGTCGATACAATCGGTGTGTCCGAACGGTTCCTTTAAGTAGCTTGACTAGTAACGATGCAAATATATAGTACATTAGGTGACAAATCAGGCGAAATATGTTCATTGAAAATATGAATAAAGACATTATTGCTAAAGAGGAGCCATATTTTATCATTTTGCAAAATGAATTGACTAATAATGATGCTAATGGAACTGTTTGAAACTTATCCGCTTAATGATTTCATACAAGAGAAAACTTTGTAGCAAAATGGCAGTCATTTTTAGCTCACGTGCGCACACACGTGAGCTAATGTCATGTCGATGTCTGTCTGTCTGCCCTTGTGTGTGTGTATGTCTGTCTGTGTACACGATAACCCAAAAACGCCTGAACAGATTCCAGTCAGATTTGGTAGACAGGTACTATATGCTACTTGATTAGATTTTGGTTAGTGTGGCTTGCATATTAATGAAATTATGAGATGTGATTACTTTCATATAATGGTTTCCCTATTGAGACAGTAATGACAGTGTTGATATGTATCAAGAAATACTGCACAAAATTTCATGAAACTTTTCACAATCTCAGAACATTACGATGATACAGTGAGTGTCATGTCCATTGTCTGCTCATTTGCATATTTCATGAACTTTTGTAATTAGTGACATAAATCTGAAATCCCTGCACAAAGTTTGATGATACATGCAACAAATATTAATCTGATATATATCTAATTGTACTTAGAAGCATTGGGAAGTGTCTAGTTAATAGAAAGCTCATGTGCATAATTTATGAAGTTTTGTAATTAGTCATATAACCCCGAAATAACTGCACCAAATTTGATGAAATCTGCTGCAGATACCAATCCGACAGATAACAAACTGTGGTGTAAAGCATTAAGTACTGTAATGTGAATTTAATTAAAGCTTAAATTTGCATATTTGATGACTTTGTAATTAGGTATATAACTCTGAAATTCCTGCACCAAATTTTATGATACATGTAGAAAATATTGATCTGATATATATCTAATTGTACTTTAAGTATTAGGCTGTGACAAGTTAATAAATTGCTCATTTGCATTTTTTATGAAGTTTTGTAATTTGTCAGATAACTGCGAAATAACTGTACCAAATTTGGTGAAACCTGCTACAGATATTGATCATATTAATATCTAATTGTGCTATGAAACATTGAGCAGTGTCAATTAATTAAGGGTCCATTTCCATATTTAATGAACTTTGTAATTAGGTATATAACCCTGAAATTACGACACCAAATTTGGTGAAACCTGCTACAGATATCGATCTGATAAATATCTAATTGTGCTATGGAACACTGAGCAGTGTCAAGGTAATTAAGGGTTTATTTGCATATTTAATAAACTTTGTAATTAGTGATTTAACTCTGAGAGTACTGTGCAAAAGTTGATGAAACCTGCAATGTATAATGACATTTGATCTTTCTGTGAAGCGTACTACTATCAATTAACCTGTTGTAAAACACGTGAGCACATTGATTTCACATCCTTCGCAAGAAATATGAACAAGGTATAGCCGGCGACAAAATGCATGTGTATTTGATTCCAATGAAAACACATGAGTCACCGCATTGACATAGATATGTCTGTATGCACAGACTCATACACAGAAACTGCAGACAGGCCAACGTAAGTGTGGCAGCACTTCCAAGGCATTTAGCAATACATAGTACCATAGAGAAAGATAGATAGAGTGGCAACGGGTATTGTTTAAGGCGTGAAGCGGTTACGTAACCCATCCATGTTCGCCTCGCCTCAGGTTGCCGTCGCCTCTTTTTCCGAAGAGTGCCGACCATGAATCTTTCGGTAATTTTCGGATTTTCGCCAATTGTTAAGCGAAAGTATGTTCGGCAAAGTTTGTGTTGTTGTTGTAGTGTGGTGCTGAGCAGAATTGACGTGCTGGCGAAAACGGGAGTGTTTTGAGCTTCAGGAAAATGAGTTTTACCGTTTTAAAAATTCCTCTCATATTTTATGAACATATAATGAGTGTATTTGAACCAAATTTGAAAGTCTTTTATCGATACTGTCTGGTTTTACTCAATGGTTTACGGTCAGTCATACCCTCTTTTACACGTGCGTCAAGGAAGGACATGTTTATGAAACTGCTGGCGTGTTATGTTTTGATTGGCGTGAAGCAGTGTTTCTGGCCTGAGAGCTCACAAAGTAACTATGGTTGCTACGCGACTGGCAGTACGATGCCATCTCGTCGTATTTTTCGCATAATCTCGTGTAATTATCAACCACAAACAAAGCCTCCAAAAAGTTTAACACCTTTGAAGCTCATTTTAATATGAAAAGCCAATAGTCTACCGAGACGACCATGGAACAAAAGGCATGCAAGTGTTGCCACTCTGTCTATATGTTTCTCTGTGATAGTACAATGTAGCTAATAATACCCCTTACTGAAATAATTGCTTATGATCTGACGTCTTTTCCAGATAATGAAGGACAGAAACAAGAGTGTTTTGGTTTTCATCATGATTGATGAAGTAAGTTTACAACATTGCCATTATATGTAGCGAACACGAAGAGATGAATTAATCACAAAAAGCCTAAATGCCGCGATTATTACTTATGCATCTGCTTAGCATGGTGTGTAATGAGTGGAACCATGATGGCCATTGTAAAGCGATTAATACACCTGGTCCTTACCGATAATTTCTTGAGTGCCGCAGCTGTATATGTTCCAGGTGCTACATTGAAACCTTTGTCTTTCATATTCGGTTTATCGTCTTGATCATGAACAATGACTCTGAACCCAACAAAATTTTGCCAATTGTCGACGTACTCCTGACTTTCCACGTCGAGATACACTGTTAGACCGTACCTTTCTCCTAAACGAATACAGAAATATATAAACAATAGATATCTGATGTTAAAACCCCTGTAGCTGTAACTCTTGAAATTTGTTGACCTGAAAAAGGCTTTGTATTTTCTCGGTTTTTTTTAAATTCTACAAATTTAAAGGATGTTGTCTTTTAATGCTGAAAAATTGGACAAGTAAATTTAAATTTTGATTTCCCGCCATTTTTAAAAACTTGTACTATTACAAAGAAAGCAAGTATACGATGTCCCAGTGGAAAACATTCAGCACTCCGCATTATATTGGACTACTTTGTCGTTTCTGTGAAGATTCCAATGCATATATGCACGACGTTCAGTGTTTTTGCATTATTTGTATGAGGGCGCAATTTTATGTTTGGGCAAATGTTTATTATTCATTTTGCTAAAGATTGCACATGCAGTACCAGTGGACAGTTTATCATACTTGTATAAACACCGCTCAATGAGTACATTCCCATGAACTTGTTTTACTGTGGAAGTAAAATCACAAAAACAATGCTAAAAGATACAGCTATTGGGCCTGTAATTAGTATCACATAACTCACGGGACGTATATTTTTACTTCAAATGAATATCATTTACTTCAAATGGAAGATGCAAAATGGAGGTTGAAGTACAAATTCAAGCGTTTAAGGATAAAATCAGCGAAATTTGCTCATATCAAAGAACAACTTCACCCACCGAGGCACAATGTCGAACCTACCAATGCGCTGATGCGAATTAGTAGAAACAAACTTTGGTGGGCCGGGCTATCAATAGCGTAATTGACAGCGGTATGGCAAGGCTACAAATGGCTTTTCGACAGCCAATCATGTTACTCTTTCCTACTGCACATTACACTTCGAAATGATAACAGTTTTTATAGTGACCGCGAGGAGCAGGTCACCGGCGATTTTTTACCGTCAATACTTTGACTAACATTCAAAGTAAAGAGCAAATTTGATTTTGCTTTTAAAGAAGAACGATGTCAATATTACAAGCATAATTGATGGGGATGCAGTGTACATTATGCCTTCACCCACCGAGGCACAATGTCGAACCTACCAATGCACTGATGCGAATAAGTAATCTTTAACTTTATTATGAATGGGTATTATAGAAATCAATCAATGTCACTGAGAAACAACGATGCTACCAATGAGAAAGGCAAGTAAATCAAATTACTGATACTAATCAGTTTAATCTGTAAGGTGTCTGGCCTGGGTGTCTGGCGAGAGTTTGCAGTCAAAACGAGCCAGCGGAAAATTGAAACATTTTACGGCTAAGGTTGAATGCACATTTCGATCCAGCAGTGCATCGCACTCTATCCAAAGTTCACATAACACTAACTCATAAACTATTAAGAGCAAAGTGTGTGTTGTATCACTAGCAAACTTTAAGACATACGTAACGTTAGATGTTGCCTTCATTTAACTACACTTCTCTTTACAGCTAGAAATTATCATAGTAGCTCTGATTGTCATCAAGATTCAAAGCTCGTGTCAAGATGCTTCAGAAATTATCTTGAGAATTCACGCAGGGATTGGTTAGGGAAACCATGCTACGTTGACCTAACAAACCCATGCGGAGCCGACGATGGTATCGACACCATGTTACGCCGCTCTAACCAAGCCAAGAGGACGGAACGATGATCAAAGATTTGATTAAATTAGCCATGTTCGGCATGAATGGAGGAAAACGTGGTTCCCACCAAACCTCATCTTTATATCATGCATTACCTCGGTGAATATCTTTAACACTTATGTACCAAGAGTGCCTTTTTCATATATCCTGTTTTTGAAAGCTATGGCAAAATTATTAATTAGATTTTAAGCCGAAAAAACTACTTGTTATAATCAAGGATACCATAAGATAATAATAGATACTTCTCCAAAAAATGACAAATTCTAATATCCAAACCACTGAGAACGGTAAGTGATGTGTGTAGATATGAGATAGACAGACAGACAGACAGACAGAAACGTTAAGAAAGACAGGGTCACAGAGATAGACAGACGCTTGAAGACAGATAGTGAGACAGACACAGACATTTACAATTTCAAAGTTACTGATAATGAAGTATCTTGTTCTGACGAGGTACTAGACTGCTAAACAACGCAACAAAACTTTACCAACCCAGGCTTTCCCGATTTTTTATTTGTATAAAGATAGCGCCATCAAAGCTATACATCTAGTATAAGCTTTCCTAAGAAAACTAACCTCCGTTTGCTTGCTCGATAATGTCTCCGCTTTCACCCGAGTTAAATGTTACACATATAGAATCACTCGCATAAGTCGTTGTAAAGTTATCTGCACTGCATTGACGACCTGGCCATTTACATCTGTAGAAAAAAATTACGTGTGTTATTATACCATCAAAGTATATCTGATGATATTACCATATTGCCATATCGTATCGTATCTTTCATATCCTATCATGTATTAATCATATCATATTATATCATATCATATTACGTGTCACGTCAAGTCACATCACGTGACGACATAATAAGCACGTCACATCATCTACATAGCCTAATATCTCTACATATCATATCATATCATATCATATCATATCATATCATATCATATCCTGTCATTTCATATAATGTCAAATCATTCTATCCCTTCTTATCTGCTGTCCTGTTCTACCTTCCTCTGTAATACTTACCGTATCATATTATACCACATCTTTACGATGTCGTCTAATATGGCATTATACTGTATCACATCACATCATATTATCATATCATATCATATCATATCATATCATATCATATCATATCATATCATATCGTATTGTATCGTATCGTATTGTATCGTATCATATGATTCTTTCCCGTTTCGTTTCATCTCGTCTCCTTACAAGTTCTGCAGTGGCCTGTAATGCCATAAACGTCATATCATACTATGTAATGTCATGTAATGCAATGTCATATAATATCGTATCGTATTATATCGGGCTTATTACATGAAAATTGGTCAATACCGTTTTCGAGTGATTTGCCCGTGATTTTGACGAGTTGCTCGGCAATTAGTAAAATTGCGGACACATCATTGTCTTTTATCACCGGCTGCATAATACTTCCGTTTTCTTTTAAGAATTTTTGACATGCAAACAGGGATATCAAGGATAGCTGTACTAGTGAGTATTTAACCCCCAAAAAGGACATGACGAGAGGGTTCTGAAATGACGCGCGCGGTGATGACCAGAGACATTCTTTTTTGGCCTTAACATTTTAAAATACGGGCTCATATCAGGACCATTTATAGGAGAATGGCAATACAGGCATAGCATGTATGGTAATACAGTTATATCATGTCATATAATATCAGATCATAATATCATCATACAGCACCTCAAGTCAACTAAAAGGGACATGCGTGTACCCTGCCCGGGCCCCGAACAGGGTTTTAAGACTTTGTTCTTTCCTTTCGGTAATATGATTGCAGGGATGAAAATTGAAACAAGTCGAAACATTCTTCCAACCTACCGAGCGGGGCCAAAATGTATGAAGTTTGGTCACCTTAACTACAGAAAAAAATCAAAGGGAACGTGATGCGATATTCATCTCATACCTCATAATCATTTCATCTTTTTTATGTCCCACTGTTGTCATGAGGTATTCGAAGTCATAGTTAGCATTCAGGCCGACGAGATTAACATCCTGATCCATCGTTTCAGGGGACGGTGACATAATGGCATGCGCAGTCTTGATGACGTCATCGCCGTGGGAGTAGCCAAAGGCTTCCAGTAAGCCAGTCTTCCTGTACGTAATAGCAAGCACAGTAGTTTTGCATGTGTGAACTACTCAAGGCATTAAATTCGTAAAATACTTTTCGAAAGTGAAATAAAAACTTAGCCTTCTGCTCAAACCTTCCTCATCAAAACTTTCAACCATATCCTTCCCAAGTCGAGGATAAAAAGGGTCACCGTCCAGGGTTTGTTACTAGAGAAATAAGTTATCTGATATTTGTCGGTATTCGTAATTCAATGTGGTCGCTATCTCTGTCTTAAATCTGTAGGGTTAATTAAAGTTTCCCGTCTCTGAAAAAACTCAGAGGGTAAAAATTTTCTTACTCCAAGACCTTTTCAAGAAGCTCCAACAAATGGTAGATAAATTAAAGGAACTGTAAATATTTGAGAGTCTGAATATCTGTCCCTGAGGTGCAGATAGAATGATACATTCTGCATTTCGAATCTCACTACAAAAATGTACAGTGCATTTGTTTAAGGTGAATTACGAAAACGATTGTTCTAATAACATTCGTAAAGTAGGGAGTAGCAAGTTCCATTTCTATTCTTTCAACTACGAAGTATTTTACACCTTCCAAAGCAGTGCTATTTTGAAAATTACTGGGCACAAAATGTCTGATGCACGTGAGGAAAACATAGGTCAGATAGGTGAACACACTCTTATCTCTTTCTCATTATACTTCCACTGGGCAAAATGCTTGATACACAACAATATATTAAATATTATTGCCTGGATAAATGGGTTTATGTGCCCGAAAGCAGGTGACAATTTGCCCGACGCCAGGAGGGCAAAAATACCCCCTGCTACGAGGGCACATAAACCCATGTATTCAGGCAATAATATTTTTATTACGTGCCTCTTCATAGTTAATGCTATTTGATATTTAGTTACATGCATGGCATTTTTCAAACAATTTAACCATTATCGACCAGCATCAAACAGATTTTAACGAAAGTCAAAATAGCAGTGCCTGTATGGATATTATACATCTAGCTACTCTTACTCGAAGGTTTCACCGGACCGGGTAACCATGGAAACCGGTCAGTACATCGTTCATCGGCCCGCTAACTCCCAGGATGTTCCTATTCAATTAGTGCACTGATTTGCATGCACATCGAGGCATGTAATAAATACATATACTGATTCTGTATACATGTGTCAAATACGTCAAGTAAACACGTACGTATACTAATAAAACGCAAAACTAAAGTGTACACTTGGTGTGCAAAGATCTGCATTACGTACACTCATGCATAGATATACGCTACGCATATCAACGTATTTGAATGTTCCATATATAAGATATACGTTGCGTATGCAATTAATATTGTGTTCCATATACGTCAATATACGTAAATATACTAAACGAATATCAAGCATTTTGTCTAGTGTTCAATATTCAGAGATGCTTGAGGAAATCGTAGCTAAAACACGTGGTTTTAATTCATGCTTTACTTAGGATGCCCTTCATGATCTCACGAATCACGGTGAATTGCAATATGCAATTTGCAATGTTTATATGTTTACCTGATTTGATTGTAGTTGCAGATGGTGACTGCTGGGAATTTCATCTGTCCCATAGGTATATACTCACGATTCACGCTGACAGGCCGAGCAATGTACGCTGTACATATGTTCACAATCTGAAATGTAAGTGCGCCCAAAGCTGTACACACGACCAGGAACCAGAAAAATCTGGAATGAAAATGGCATAATTTGAATAGATTTTTCAAATTCGCTTAAGGGCACAACTGTCTCAATCTCACTCCCCTCATTTGCATACAACGAGCCAATTGCTGTAATTTTTAGTTTGTTTTCATTTAGTTTGTTGTCTATGTCAATTTTATATTCTTATACTACAAGACTTGTTAACACAGCCTCGTTTAAGAGTAAACGCCGCGTTATCCTTCATATTGAAGTCTAGTCCGGACCAGAATTCTCTTGTCAAAATAATAATGTTGCATGTCTACACATGTACAGTGCATGATGTTTCGGAGAGAAGAACCGGAAACCACAGCTAACATTGATGTTCACTAACGTGAGCTTAGGGACCGTTTCAGATTGTCACATAAATTCAAAAAACGAAATTCCTTCGTTATGATCAAACCCCCCTCCCCTAAATGAAAGTTCAAAAATGCGAAATGTAGATGTCTGCCTGAGAGAACAATGTGCTGAGAATTATGCGTCCTGTGAATACTGCAGTATTCAGTGCTGTTTCGTCAACACGGTGAGAGTGATATGACCAGGTGTGGTTAGAGCACATTTTAAAACGATACTATTCATCTTTATAGACTTGATTATTGGAGACACTGTGGTGATATGACATTCATGAAAGTCGTTTTGCATTTTTACATTATATAGTTACTGATATGCATATTTAACTAACTTTCCCAATTAGCGACATATGACTGGAAGGACTTTACCAAAAGCTTTTGAAACCCACTATGGATATTATTGAAAGATGATCATTTTTATGTCAACTAATTGATAATTTGCACTATTAATGAACCTTTTAAATTAGACACTGTACCGCTGAAAAGTGCCGTGTTGGTTGATTAGAAATTTGTATATTTAATGAACTATTCAAAATAAGTAATAACTCGAGGAAATTGACCAACAGAAAGTGCTATGTATATTGATGCTAAAGCTATATAAGTGTAACGAGAGACATTTTGCCCTTTCACAAACATCTAATTTATAATTTGTATATTCAATGGCATTTCATTAGTCTGGCATATAGCTCTTAAAGGACTTGACTAAAGGCAAATTGCACTTTCTTTGTAAAATGGTTATACAATGACAAAAGTCAAAGAAATTGCAATGAGCATTTTCATTTCGACTGGTGACATATTTGTATATTTAATGAGTTAAGAACTAAAATGTGGTGATGTTTTTCCTGATGATCATCTTATCAAATTCAGTGAAGTTCCCTGCTTGCGGCAAAGAAATTCAGTATTCAGTCAACTGCAATATATACTGAAACAATGGAGCTTTTCCAGTTCACGTGCTGCCTATATCCCTTTCCTCAGTCGATAATAATTGAGTTTCAGTGTCCGCCCAACCTATACTGTGCTTCACATGTACTTGTGAGTGACTAGTTTCAATAATGGAAAGAGTAAACTGATCTTTGCATAGTAACTGATGACAAGCAAAAGTGTTACACTCCTGTTAAGATTGTGAATTTGAATCTTCCTTGATTGTAGATAGTGTGAAACAAATTCTGAGACTCAGTCATTACATAAGACAATATATATAACCTTTCGTATTTTTTCGGTCAACAAAGTTTGACGCAAGGGGATTATTTGTCCAACATTAGAGTATATATAATGCAGGCATGAAATTTCACTGGACAATGTACATGTTGTAAAATTTACGTTCTAATTTAACATTCCATTACGCGTGTATCATGCTTTAGAGAAAACCAATCCATTGAGCTAGTAATAATTAATAATTTTAAACAAATTAGTCAAAATTTCCTTCATTGCACAGTGCCCCTGGCAAATAATAGTTATCATGAGAGAAGAAAATAATTTATGAGTTCGGCCTGTACTGGTTGCCCCCTTAGTTTGGCTTAATGTTAAGCCTTCTAAATAGCGAAAGCAACTATAATCGGATAATTTATATTTTTAGAGGCAGTAAAACGCAACAGCCTTGATCGAATAAAAATGATCAAGTGTATTCAAAGTCCCCTAGCAATGACTGTAAAAAATGCTGAAACTGCACGGAGATTCCCCAATAGTGGAACGCTACGAAAAACATGCGGAGAAACAATGTTTTGATAGGCAGGGATGGGGCAGTGAAACACGGAATGTTTTTAAGTTGGGCGTATTCACTGATATTTCAAAATGTGTGCCAAAGGATTATCGCCGTTCTCGCACACTGTCACTGCAGCTATGACATATGAAGTACATCATTGAAAATATATGATGTTAAAAGCTCTGAGGCCCATATCTTTTTTGACAAAGGACTATGATATCACAAATTTTGACCTTCCCATGCCATGGTGTATGTCATTAACAGTAAACCATGACCTCAAATAACGTTGATCATGCATAATACGAGAATCTCAGATAAAACTTCGCCGTGACACAAGCCGAGGTTTACAGATAATTCCAGTTCACGCCGGTTACCGTTACCGTACATTTCAAAACGATAACAGACAGAATGACGTCTAATCCAATTTATCTTCAGGTTTTTTCGATTACAACAACCTGTTCTAGGCAAACCATTTAGGTGAAATTGTAACTAGAGAAAGCGTCCTTCCTTATTTTATAACTCATTTCCCGTTAATAAGCTTTGACTGTAACAAGTAATTCGCAAAAACTGTGTAGTCTAAGTGTGACAGTGCAAACAAAACCGCCTCACCTTCGAAGGTTTCTAGATGACACATCGGTGACGTATTTGACACCGCCGATACTTGTCTCCTGGCCGAATTCTGTCAGCGACTTTCCCGCCATCACGCCGTACCTGAAGTGAATATGTCGAACGTCACACAAACTGGATATCTGGGTTTCTCGCGCGGGGAAACTTGTTCGGTCACGTGAGCTCAATCACCCGATGAATCCGAATGGAGCTGATCTGCCGCTAGGGATACTCACTGATTGGCTAGGCTATTTTCCCACTCGTAGAGAGGTGTAATCGGGGAGTTTCCCGCCATTTTTACTGTATACCATGTGAACTTTACAATTCAGCGTTGGGATTGCAATGATGCAGCTGTATGATAGACATTAAACGAGTGACTCAGCCGTAAAACTCAGTGCAATCATTTTATAAAATTACACATATGATGATCGATACTTTCAGAGGGCGTAATTATAAATTCTTCAGAGTTGTAAAGGACTACAATTTCAACGTTACAAGTTTGGCAAAGGGTTTTCAAAACACTAAATGTACGCTGCATTGCTCTTTGTTTTTATTAATGTACGATTTTTTTCAAAAAATGACCATGAAACTCTGCTTTGAAGCGCCGTTTTGAAAGCAAACAATAAAAACTCTAAACTAACAAACAAATATCTTGCAATACGCAATATTGAACTTTGGAAAGGGACTAAATTATTCCATTCTTTTTTTACATAGAGAGTCAAGCAATATCTTAAATAACTTATTAATAAACAATACCATATATAATAAACTCAGTGCAAAATGCATGTTTACCAGCGTAGATTCATCAACTTTAATCATTGAAGTGTATCCTTTGTATGTACAAAGATTAAGTAATAAGGTAGACCATATTGTACAGGTTTCAATTAGAAGTTAATAGGGTGAGCCGGAACTTCTTCAACAAATATTAAAAGTAATAAACTAATGACGTTTAAGGGAGCTAGATACGAAAGAGACACTTTCAGATTTTTATTTTTTTCTCTGTTATAGAAGTCCCAAACCCCAATAAAGTGTTATTTTCTGAAAGCCCTGATATTTGGGAATCCGCCCGTGCATAGAACACAGTCATTATTTGCATAATAGTCACGTGACAGGGGTTTGCTGAACCTTCCAAAATTAAACGGTTTTCCTCCCTTTAGCGAACACGCTGCAAGATTTCCGTTGGAAATTTGTGCATTTATAAGCCTTGTTAATATCCTTAAAATCCGTGTCTGGGATATGCTTTTTTGTTATGCACTATTGAAGTTTTTAGACTAAGGTGCTTTTCAAGGAATTGTAATTGTCACGCCATAAGCTTATAATCGGAATGGAGACCAGATTTAAACGGTATGAATATGATGGAATTGTATGTAACTATCATATTTAAGTCAAAAGTGGGAAGAAGATAAGTAAAACATTTATATATATTGTCATGGGGACTAAAAGTTGCAGTTACACTTTTTTCATAGGGTGCTCTCTAAGAATAATGTTCATGTAGACTTTTAAAAACAAGAGCAGAATCGACGTCCTTGAAATACGCACACACAATTATTGTGCCAGGCTCTATCATCTTAACCAGTGGATCAACAAATATATTTTACTGGGGGATTTAGATAATTTTACTAAACGGGGAATCATCGTGAAGGTTCTCTGCCGCAACATGAAAATTCACCCTCTTATTCCGATTTCCCTTTCTTTTTCAGTATACCGAGGCCGCAATCGTAGACTCACGATCCCTTCCCCATTAGAATCATGTGATTTTGTGAAGGTCGAAAAGTGAATTCACTGTATAACGTTGGCGTCATTGAGTATTTAAGACCATTACTGTCAGTTTTAATGCGTTTTCAATACTCAAATACGAAAAAGAGTTTCCTTTTATACGACATCCAAAATTGCAGGAAGTTCCTGATGTTGTTAAGCTTGTCAATGCGGTTTGTACAAATTGTATAACATGAAATGTCACTGATTAACAACTGGACACGTGATTCATTGTCAAAGCTAACACGACTAACATTTCTTATTTCTTTGAAAGGCCAATGCTTTGCATTTAAATAAAAAATAGGGAGAAAAATCGAAGAAGAAAACGTCAACTGTTTTCCTGAATTCATTTATGATAAAAGCTTCAACAAAATATCCGACGTGTAACTTTTAACGTGTCTTTATTTTCATTTGGGATTTCAACAACCGTTTGATCATGATTTTGTCAAGTGTGTCGATATCAAATTGAAAGTCAAATCATCAGAGAAAAGTAATTTATAGTAAAACAATGCCAGAAATTGTATTTAATTATCATTATATTAAACAGACGCACTACCTTCCACCGACTCTTTATCGTTCGAGAATAAATAAATATATTTTGCTGTACATGGTTACACAGTGCTACAATTAAAATTTAATGCGTTCCCAAACTCTTTATTTAGGCGGATTAAAAAGATTAAAACCAATTAGCTCCAACTCATGTTAAGGTATGATGAAGCAAGCGAAATCGTTTATAATGTCACAGGTGACATATGGTGGTCTACGCTGTTTATAGTTCGCTGAAAAGTATTGTCTTTACTTCAGGGACCGTGGATATCATATAGACAACAAACGGTATCGAAAAGAGTTCACGAATGCCCGTTTGATATTCAAATTTCTGACAGCAGTTTTACGGGTTTGATAATTGGAATGCTGGAGCGGACGGAGAGTCAATCACTGACAGTACAAGTGTTTTTGTCGCATATAGCTATTCTGAGTTCTGATTTATGTCGCGACGGCTAATGGGATTGTCAGGAAACTTTTCATCATCGGAGGCCTTGAAATAGATCAAACCAGTTGCTGTCATATTTGTTGTCCAATTTCAATTTAGATGCCACCTCACTGAACAAATAAATGCTCAGCGTCATCCAGAGTTATACGCAAAACCAATATCAAGGGATTGGATATAACGTAAAGTTCCAGAATATATGTTTATAGTCTTGTAGATTCACCCACGTTGCAGGCGAACAATGTTTTGTGTCGCAAAAATTCGACCGGTTATTGAAAGTGAGCAATACATTCTCCGTTTTAATGGATATTAAAATTTAATGAGATTAATGTACGTGACGTAGTATGTATTAATTCGTTTGAAGTCAACTGCATTCTCTGACATTAATTTTGGCGTCATATCCTTCGTTGAGTCTTCCTATGAATGGATATCAGGAACGTGACACAAGATATTGGCTGATTTATTAGTTTTTACTCGGTTTTGTGTCAGACCTATCCTGTTACATCTCTAATGCATCATTTAAACCCTCATCATTCCATTGTTAACTGTTCACTGTGTCATTTGTATGTCATGCATGCGCAATGACGCAGGTGTCATTAAAAATTGAATCGATCAGAATGATCGCAGGACTTAATTTATCAAATTAGGCTTTCGCCGGTGTTTGCTATGAGCAATGATGAGGAAAATGAAAATATTCTCTGAAGGATGTATTTTGAAAGTGTTGACATCGATGTGGCAAGGGTAGACTGAGTTGTTCATGAGAAGGGGCGGCGACCGTAAAAAGTCCATCCCGGTATGTGAGGACTTTAAGACAGACAGACAAGCAGACAGACAGACAAACATACTACATAACATACATACATACATACATACATACATACATACATATGTACGTATGCACATACGTACGTACAGAAGAACTTGGTAATTGTTATTTTGAAGCGGGGTAATATCAATATACTTAATAGTAAATAAATCATCGTCAGCATAATCGTCAAAGCAGTCATCAACATAATCATCATCGTCGTATTCGTCATCACAATCATTATCATCTATTGCCTTATTGGTGCGAGCAAGAACTACGCTCTTCCAAGCTACTACTACTACTATTATTATTATTATTATTATTATTATTATTACACTTTATTTATAGTGCGTATTCTGATTACAGTAAAGTAAATGTTATTTCCATCAGAGCCCTCATGAATAAAGAGGCAAAATACATAAACAAATCATCGAATAAACAAAAACATATGGAATAGGCGAACAGAAGATGTCGAAGACAAAAGACAAACAGGCTAGTCTATGTCAGAGCCTTCATTACAATATTTCATGAAAAGATGCCCATGTAATTTTGATTTAAACGCCGACAAGGCTTCACAGTCACGGATAGTTGGGGGAATGAAATTCCAGATTTTGGTAGCTCGATATACAAATGATCTTTGACCCATGACTGTTATAAACATTGGTGGGTAAAGGTTACCATTACTAGAACTACGAGTATTTAAACGATCCATTTCTGAGAGAGGTCGGAATAGTTCACTAATATAGCTTGGTGCGAGGCCATATAAAGCTTTGAAAGTCATAACAGCAGTAAAGTATTCAATACTTAAATATACAGGCAACCAATGCAAACTGACAAAAACTGTTCTAGGAGGAAAAGTTGTGTCAACTCCGAGAATTCTGTGAAATACTTGTAAACTGAGCTCGAAACCCTAGTAAAGTGTACATTTACTGAAAGCCTCAATATTTTCAAGTACTGTGATTTTTATTTTTAATGATTGATTGATTGCTTTTTTCGATAGGTTATTCAAACTTATTTACTGTCACTTGATCCGCATGTAAACAATCCTTACAAAATACAAAGCACACTGAGCATTTGCAAATAAATAGCTATGCTTTCAGAAAATTTATACTTTAATAGGCTTAGGAGTTCACTTTTTTCAGGGAATTCATTTTTAGGGCCAAATTTTTGTCCAGGAACAATAAATACTTCAGATGATTAAATTCAGTCAAGTTGATACATTTATAAATCAATAATTATTTTTCGACCTACATGTAAATTGTATGAGTAATTACTGTTGACTCGCCTCTTCAACCATATGAATGTATATGCAAATTATGAGTGAGTGATTTTAATGATTAAGGGCTCCCTAAGTACTGTGTTATTCTTTCATTGGCAGCAGAGACCTTTGCGACAAACAGTTCTTTATGTACTCATTGTCAAGATGCATGTGACCTTGTATCCTATGATGTGTCGCTCTCCTATCAATCCTTCCCGTCATTCCCAGTGGTACGAGACCTGAACAGAAATGGCGCTTTGGTGTGTTGCAATACTTTCGCCGACTATTTCAGGTTAGTATTCTGACCAGCCTTGCAAGTCTTTTTGTGTAACCGGATAGGCAGAGATATTCAGTTAGTATCGCGTTATTAACTGTTACATTTGAGTCGCAAAGAAAGGAAACGGCCATTACTTTGAGCCTCATTATACCACCTTTGTAAATCCATAATGACCTATACTTTAGTCATATAACAAGTGTAATTATTACCTAGAGTTGCATCTCTAGTCCAAACCATGTTATTATAAAATTAAGCAATGACCCCTGCCGAGATTTTAATAGGTACAATGCGTCACATACAGCACGAGCCGATAGGCGAGTGCTTTATGGAGCGAATTGTACCAAAATCTCGTGTATAGCCTCCTGAGGCGGGGTTAAGGGAGTCTTCAGTAATTACAGAGGGGGGGATGGGCCGGGGTAATTTTGCTCATACCTGTACCGTAAAATGTGACCCTAACCCTATCCTTCTGTCTTAAATGTGACCCTCCCCCTTGTCCGACATTCTAAAACTTGACCCTCCCCCCAAACACTGCGGTATTCTCCCAAGGAATAACTAAAACAGTATCAGCTAATTTACATAACTATTAGTTCAATTGTTATGTTAGGGACAAATTACAGAGGGGAGGGCTGGTGTTTTTTGGAGGGACAGTCACAATTTATCGCGCAAGAATTTTTGAAGAGATATGGTATTTCATACATTTGAGGGAGGGTCACCATATTTTGTGCAACTATAAGAAGGCAAGATATGGCTGATTTAGTGCTTCATCAAAAAATATCAAATCATAATATATGGAGTCTATCAGGCAAATTATTGACTATTTACCCCCACAAAACATGCTATATCTGTATATTATATATGTTTGATAATGTATTTAAATGTTCTTTGCTTTAACAGGGAAGTAAAATGTGCATTTGTATACAAGAAATTGATTTCTGAATTTCGTCTAAAAAGTTGGTTCACTATCCATGGTGTCTATGATGAAATCATGAATAGTTTTTTCCAATACAAAAATAGTTTAATCTGTGCATTTGTGTACTCTTGATTATTGATATTAATGTTTTTGATTAGACTAGAGTGGTTACAAGTCTATGGTTGTGTTAGAAATTTTATTTTGGAATTTCACTGAAATGTTGATTCACTATGCATAGCGGTCTATGATGAAACTATGAATAATTTTTTCAGTACAAAATTAGATAATTCTGTGCATTTATGTGTGCTTGATTATTCACATTATTGTTCTTGATTAGACTAGAGACAAGTCCATTGTGCAAGAAATTTGATTTTGGAATTTCATTGAAATGTCGATTCACTATGCATGGCGGTCTATGATGAAACTATGAATAATTTTTTTTTCAGTACAAAAATTAGATAAATATTTGCATTTATGTGTGCTTGATTATTCACATTATTGTTCTTGATTAGACTAGAGACAAGTCCATGATTGTAAAAGAAATTTGATTTTTGAATTTCACCGAAATGTCAATTCATTACGCATGGCGATCTATAATGATGTACGTATTTTGTTGGTGATTTCCTATTCAGGAAATATCACATGGACAATCAAAGTTTTGGCCATAAAATCAGCTTCTGTCAAAAGTGACCCTCCCCCCAAGATAGGTTTATAAAAAGTGACCCTCCCCCTTGAACTATTTTCTAAAAAGTGACCCTCCCCCCAATTCCCCCTGCCCACCCCCTGTAATTACTGAAGGCTCCCTTATTGCTATTATATTATATCAGCTTGTGTGTCTTTGTTGTCTTGGTTGGGTATTTTCGTCACTTTAAGCCCCAAATGCAGAAAACGGACGTATGAGATATCGAACGTCGGAAATTCGGCGCCCGAGACTGAGCATTTTTATAAGTTTGGATTACGTTGACAACAGAGGCACACAGTATCCTACAATAACTACACAACATAAACTGTGATATCGCAGCGGTACTTGTGCTTAAAGCTTGTGGCGCCATCGAACGCGATCGGGTCATTTGGGTCATCGCCACAGTCCCGATGGCGACGACCTCAATGACCCGAGCGCGTTCGATACACGCCACAAGTACCGCTGCGATATCACAGCTAACACAACATTGCATTTTATTCAAATGCGACGCGAACACTAACTTGCGACCTGCTGCAGACCAAGAAAAGGGGTCAAGAGTTCAAATGACAAGAAAAAGTAACAATCTTTTTCGTAAATTTACATAAGAACAATAGTCCTTGCTGTATTTACATACTAAAAATAGACTGGATATCTCATTTTGTACGGATGCGTCGACCATCGCAACATTCAGTCTTGGTACAGTGAGGTTACAGGCGCTATTTTGAATGATGGATAATTTGGACGTACAAGTGAACAAGTAGTTTTGAAATAATCCAGACTTGGGATGACAGCAACTATGATCAATAGTTTTGCAGAGTGTGTTGCCCGATTCAGCAAGAGCTGGACCGCTGACAATGATTGTTGCATTTGATGTCAACTTTTAGCGCAGTCACCAGGAGTAATCCCATTGTTATTTTGGACTTGTTGATCTACATCGTTAAAATATCCTTGTCTATTACAACCCAAACTTTGGCAAAGAATATCTGACACACCGTTACTGTGAGGAAGTGTCAATCTATTTGTATATGAACGAATACTAGCTTCATTTAGACGCAACACACAGCTCCTAAAGTTTTTAAGAGCTGAGTGTTGCGTCTCGACTCCCGCTGAATCAAGCAAACGTGCAGGGTGCGCCATTGCCCTAATGCAATGATCGATTTGTGTACATCAAACCCAAATGTGCTGCTTCAGAGGTGTCTTTCATCATTGACCCCAACTTATTTTCGCCAAGAGGTGAGTTACAGACCAATACTTTTATCTGTGTATCGAAATTCGGACTTCGGTCTTTGAAACAAAGCGGACTGTTTTTGATTAAGTTTAGATCGGTAACCTTACGTTCAAATTCACCGACTGTGAAATTTTCGAAAATGTTGGTTTAGGTGCCCGTTTTTACCACTGCTAAAAACAGTATTTTAGCTCTCGTCCAATCAGAATGGCGCAATGTAGCATGATTTAATATAAAAAGTGTTTTAAATCTAAATGCAGCACTATAACTGAACAAATAATTACGATTTAAAACTGTTATCCCCCTCTTACCCGGTAGTTTCCCAGTCTTCCCAATACCTATAAAGCTCCTCATACTCTTCTCCGGATTCCTGCCGCGTGATTTTACCCTTCCTTTTGCAAGCCTAGCAAATAGTCGAGTTCTGTTTCCGTTCATCGGGAAGCTGAACTCGTTGGTCTGGGACATTTTATTGGCTTGCTAAGCGAAAAACAAAAGCCAATAAAACAAGCCAATAAAATGTACTTTTATACTTTCACTTTTTCACAGAATAGCTCTAGCGGATGATCATTATATACCGTGCCTACTGGCCACTTATTTGCAGTCTGTTCATGATGGTATGCCAGCCCGTTTCCTGCGCGCTGATATTGCTCGCCTTTCTGCTAAAAAGCACCTGTGGAAACCTAAAACCTTTAAGGCAAACAGCTTCGTTCTGTGTCTTCTCTATTTTTACGCCATGGTGGTCCTGTCCACGACGAGGAGTCTACCTCATACATCTTTACAAGTCGAGTTCACAATACGAACATTGCATTGTAAGCTTATTGCATCGTATCAGAGTGGAATCGCAAAACTCTAGACAGTGAACATATTGGAGAAATAAAAAATTGTTGCATGTAGGCGTAATTATAAACCAAACAAGAAACTATGTAACTTTCACTTTGTCACAGAATGGCTATAGCGGATGATCATTACATACCGTGCCTACTGGCCACTGATTTGCAGTCTATTCTAACACTTTTATCGACACAGCTGAGATACTACGAACATAATGCTTCAAAGGACATCCAATACGAACATATGGGAGGACTACTGAATGCCACCCTGCTTGTATTTTATGAGAAGATATACTATGAACTCAATCTCATCGTTACACTTAGCATGTACCAGAACGCCTACGATATGGTGAACGAAAACAACACCAGCAACCTCACAGTTGGCGGTGAGATCTACAGCCGTACTTACAATGCTGCATATGAGCATCTCATACATCAAAAGTGGTATGAAATTCATCTCAACAGGAGCATTCTGACTACGATTGAAGACTCGCTGTTGTTTCACGGTAACAAGACGATAGGCAGCACCGCCGGCAGAGGAATTTTACTTGTCACTTTCATGAAAGCCTACGATTAAATTTTTGACTCGATTTACGATTCTTACAGAAACTGTTTCGAGGAGAGATTTACAAGTCTGCACATATTTATTTGCTTTGTGATGCAAAATCCTCACCCTGCGTACCGGAGAAAGTGTTTCCTCACGTCCTTTTCACTAAAGTGTGCATTTGGAGATCACATGACATTCCGCAATGACCGCCCTCAGCCTGGCCTGTAGCATTAAAATACATCCACTTGCAGTTCAATACATATCGAATGCTGTCAGACAAGATACATTGGCCAATCTTTCTAATGCATACAGTGGCCTTCGCTGTGTATCGAACCACAAGCCACTGCATTTTCAATGCTACGAGCTAGGCTGGGGCGGGCATATTTTGACTGTCATGTGATCTCTACACATGCGCTTTAGTCAAAAAGAGTGAGGAAAATAACTTTTTCCAGCGCACACGGTAAGGAATTCGCCTCTCGAGGCAAAACAATATCGAACATGTTGAATATTTTGCTCAACGGCTAGAGAGGAAAAACTTTAAAAAAAACCCGCGCACTAGAGTAAAATGGTTGAGCAAACAACCTCGAATGAAATTTTGCTCAGCGATTTTTTTCTCTTGTGTGGCGGGCTTTATTTTAGCACCTTTATGCAGTGCATAAAGGTATATATGCAGGAAGTCAGCATTGGTGCCCATATGTACTTGCATAAAAGGGTTTAATGGCTCATCAAATTTATGCACCTTTATGCATTCTGAAAAAGTTGCATAATGTTACGTCACTGTGTGTTACAGAGTGTGAATAAACCACACCGAGGATCATAACTGGCCTTAAGAAAATATCTACAAATGAGAGAGGGAAATGTTTTCAAGAATGGCTGGATATAAAGTGAGGCACATCTAGTCACTTCTTTTATTATTAGAGAACTGGAACTAAGTTTTGAAAGCTCAACAACAATGATAAACACATAAAACAGACAACATACACACAAAGTGACTGATTTAAAAATTTCGCAGTTCTGCAATGTGAGCAGTAAATCTCAACCTCATTCAACGTACTGTTCTACGAGATACCATGTATCCAAAAAAAAATAGTTGAGGACATAAGTTTCTGGTAGGTCAGTTTTGTATGACCCAGTTTTCATTGAATCATGAAGGCTACAGAAAGTAATGTTGTATGATGAGAATTTTCAATCTATTCTTTCTTCTACGATGACGATTCAAAGACAACAACTAAATCAACATTCTTTTATGGTTCATTTAGTTGACGAAAACGTTGAAATTATAAACATAGGTCATGTACATATAGATTGAGTGCTATGAAAGGTTCTAATTTTATCTTTATGTATTCGATTCAATGACTGAGGATGGTTATACTGTTTACGAAAAATATTTAACACACTTATTACAATGTCAAAATGATATTCATGTAAATGTCAAGTTTGTGTGACATTTCTAAAAAAATTAAGTCTTGTGTTCTTCATTTGGAGATGTAGCACTCTTCTCGGATCCCCTGTTCTCCAACGCAATACTTGATTCATTTTTCTGCGACTCAACCTTATTACATCTTCGAAACAGCAAGAAATCAATAATTTCGATTACGGACAGTAAGCTGGCTCCAAAGAACAGACCTAATGTACCGCCGATGTCACCTGTTGGTGGAATTCAGATATTATACATATATATATCTATTATTCAATCTATCTGATATTTGTACTAGAATGTGTTGAAATAACAGTGGTAGGTCACTATTTTCCTCTCCACATTTTCTTCGAAAACTACAGAATCATGGCATATTGACATGTAAAAAGAGGTCTGATTACAAATCTTGACATTTGCTCTTTGGCTTAATATGAAATTGAGTCATGTATAATAGTGGGCACAAGGTTGCGAAGGCGATATTCGTTGTTTTCGGTCTACTTCATTCTACATGGTTAGGAAGTTCGAAAACTACTGCAATGAAGATTAAGTGAAGATTTCAAAAGGATTTGGTGTATTTTGATACAGTCCTAATTATCACAATAGACTTTGTCGGCGCAATCATTGTTGCGCATAGTCGGACCTACAAAATTCAAGCAAAATTAACTCCAACTGGGCCCAATAACATGTACTTTCGAATGTAAAACCGGGAAACAATTGTCATGGAAATGGCCCACATATGTAAAATGACAATGCAGTAAATTAAACGTTAAAGAAGAGAACATCTGAGACATGATTCTACTTACAGACAAGGTTGAAGGGCTCATAGTGTTGCTGTTGCGTCATCTTTTCTTCCCTCATTTCATTGAAGTATACTCGTAATTCCAACGTATTTTTCCTGAATAAATAACGGACAGGTTGAGCGGATGATAACACAAGCAACCTGAGACACGAGCATGCTTATTTTAAAGTTTCCTAACTGTGAATCGCTGTCTCTTTGCTTCGCAAATATCTTACAACAGTACCGCTTTCCGTTGTCTCACTGTTATAAATAGATGGAGTCGACATATTTATACCATCATTGCAAATCGACAGCAGTGATATTTGGTCGGTGACAAGATGTCACATATTTGTTTTCATTACACATAGGTTTAACTGTATACACATGACATTAAATTACTTATAATGGTTCTGAATCACTTAATATCTTGTTGCTCAATGCTGACAGTTACATAGATAATAACTTCAATCGGCTGTCAAGGTCACAATGCAAATCTTAATATCATTAATTGGCGAGACACTGCATAAGACTGCAAGAAAATACATTTCTCGCCCAAATCTGTAACATAATATCAAACCATGGTTCAGATATACATATTCATAAAAATTACACTAATTTGTCTATCAGTGGCATGTGTTATTGAGTAGCATTTTATATCCTAAACAATTTCATTAACGTAATCTGACACGATTTTTTTCTTAAAAAGTTGAAAATAACGCTGGTATAAATGGGTCCATAGGCCTTATTTCGTCTTGGCAAAGAAATTGCAGGATCTCAAAAAATGATGTGGCTAGAGGCATTCTTGTAAAATTGCATTATTGCATTGTGTACAACTTTGCTTCTGTCTGCTAGCAAGCTCTATCAATGTTAAAATGGCAAAAATGAGTGATTTTCACATTCAGCGTAAATTCTGAAAGGTAGCAAGATAAGATCATTACTCTGAAGACCTCTTCAGGTAATTTTTCTCTTGTAATTGGCACATGTTATTCTCTACTGTAATTTTGTTATATTTGTACCATTGTGGGTACAAGTAGTGTTTTGTTTTATGACGTAATAATGCAAAATAAAGAAAGATCACCCCTCACTTTCAGTGCCAAATATGTGACGTTATCCCGGCATGGGGTACAGTAATGGGCTACTTGGAAATGGAATGTATTACCTCATGTATTCCATGCAGATTTGATACATCGTACGGTTTTCCAGAGCGGTTATACGATTCTCTTCGAACGTATCCAGTATAGTAGTGTAGATCATGTCGAATATATCCATAAACTCATTGGAAACAGCATGTTTTGTAGTATTCACCAGGGCTCCGTAGGAGTAGCTCATGTTCAATGCTGCCCGAAACTCTCCATTAACAACAAGATCTGGCGCGATCGTTCGTAAAAGGCGAGCTGAAGCGCTGCTATTCATTGTAGCTTCAAAGACCTTCCTGTATCTATCGCTTCCTATGTCGACTGAGCTCTGTCCCTCGCTGTGAATGTAACGATACAAGTTCAATGACAGGGGAATCGTTATTTCAGCGTATATTTGTTCATAATAGGACTGCAAAGCTTTGCGTAGAATTTCTGAAAGCTGGCCGACAGTCAGTTGGTGAATCTTCACAGGTGAATCGTGAACGTCTATCAATGGAAGCAACCCAGCTTCGGGCATACTTGCCGTGATATTCTCAACAATTCTATGTACGGAAATGTTTGTTTCCCCTGGAAATATAATATCCAATACTTTGTCTTGGGTAGTTATGTGTATTTCATCCAAGTTTACGATGGAAAGCGAAGCAAATACATATGGTGTTATTTTTTTCCTGAAAATGAAAAATACATATTTATGACATTGTCGTTCACGATGGAAATTCACGATATCATCTCAGATGCAGTGATTTTTCATTAAATGGGCATGACAAGGCCTTGTGTTGTATCGCAGTTTATCGTGTTGTATAATGACACCGAAGCACATATGATTGTTGACGATTTCCCAAATGCGATATGATAAGCTGAGCATGGAGGGGAGAGTCTCATCCCTGTCAAACAAGTAGAGGTCGCTACCCGATATCTTTGTTCCTGTGTTTTATCAGTAAGAGTGTCATTAGTTGCTGCGTCAGACACGACGCAAAGTCGAGTGTCGGTGCATCACAAATGACACGAATGCTGGTATGTCACAATGAGCAGGCGTATTTTGTAATTCCCCAATTATCCAATTATCGCATACTCATGCCTAGAAATTTCAAAATTCGACGCATGGGTTTGTGATAATCCGGGAATTATGTTCAAGGTGGGTGTATGTGATAATTCTGGAATCGCCAGATACGCTTGTTCCTTGTGACAGGCGTATTTGGTAATTCCCGAATTATCACATACCCATGCCTAGAATTTTTAAAATGAAGATGAAATCCTAATATTTGGGGCTTTCCTTTTATTCCGTCATGCAGAAACATAGAGAAAGTTATATATATATATATATATATATATATATATATATATATATATATATATATATATATATATATATATATATATATATATATATATATATAGTTCGTGTCGTGCAATGTTTAGTAGTCAAATTTGATCGATTTCTTGACGATGTAATGTGCTTAGTCGATACATATTTTCAGTAGCTATAGCGAAATGCTACATTGTACTCCCAGGTCGACATCAACATTTCACACGTTTGAACTTTCGTTAATGGGCCTATATGTAAACGAAGGAAATCCAGGTTCGTTTCTTGAACTTATGCGACAATCTGAGACTGTCCCTAACTCGTTGCAGGTAGGCGACCATGCTGTGCAAAACCGTAAAGTGTGGCACTCATCCCCAGAGGTACTCTCCCCACCAGTCTAGCCAAGGCCTGCAATTCTACCCAGCTGTTGATTCTCTTTGGACTTGTGATGATCTGATGATATTGGGGCAGAATATCTTTGGGAAACCGCACTAACATTGAACGATTGTTAAACCTGTTTCCGCATTCTTTATATATTAATTCAACAAAACTTTTCCAAATCGTGGTTGTGTCCGAAAAGAATGGTACCTGGAAAATGTAAGAAATAGAAGTTTTTGTTTGTTGATAAGATGAATTAAGGCATGCATGCATAAAAATAGTATGATGAGCAGAAAAACTTAAAAACAACCCGGAATTTGGTATATCTAAACACAATAACACGTTATGGTATTCTTTGTTCTCATAATGTCAATTTAAAAGTAATATCTCAAGCATGATTTCTTTCACCAGGATATTGGCGGCTAAAATTTTCTATTTGGATGATTGTACTTCAACAACGTTTCAAAGAGTAATATTAGGATTGAGTAACAGTAAAGGAAGTATATGTACCTACGTACCCTTTTATCACACAGTTGCTGAATAAGACATGGTGGGTACAATTCTTATAATTGGAAAACATCTAACTGCAGAAAAGAATGTTTTATCATTTATTTGTCAATTGGAAAATAGATTTTCTTGCATTACCTTTAGATAACAGACTTTTAATATTTATCACTATGACTGTTATGTCGTTAACAAATAGTTTTACCGTGTTATGCACAATATTTATATTCAGGTTATGTTTACCACTCACTTTGCACAGCATTCATGACAGACAATTGACATATCAGCTTGTGACACAACTTCCGAAACATAATAAGTAACTGGTACAAATGTAGCATGCATCCAGGTGCCACAGTCAACAGCCCTCTCTTCACACAAGCCCTCTCTTCACACAAAACCCCTTTGGATTGATCTTCTGTGAATGTTCCTTGTAAACAGATTTTGCATGTATTATCATCAACAATTTCATGCATGGTATGCCGCTTCTCTTTACTTTTCCTTTCGGTTTTGATATTCTTATTTTTCGCTTTCATACGTTTCTCTTGAACTTTCAGTGCCCCTTTACTCTTGCATTTTTTCTCGCTTGCCTCCCTGTTTTTTTTCTTTAGAAATTTATCTTCTTTCTTTTATTCCTTCTTTCTTCCCGTTTTCTCAGTCGCTCCTGTTTCTCCCATGAAGTCTCTTACTTTCTCCAATTCACGTTCTTTCATTATCTTCATACAGACAGTACCAGTCTAGAAATTTGGTACCTCAGATGTTCTCTTCCCATTTCTCCTTTGGATGCTTGCAAAGGATGTCTTAGGATTTCTTTTAGAACAGGTGACACTGTTAGATATCAATAAAGACCCGGATGTTCCACTCTTGGGAAGTCCTTGGCTTTCTTGAATCTTGTTGCTGTATCTTGTCTCAATATATGATGTTCTGTTTGTTACAGCTCCCAACCTTCTTCTAAAGTGAAACGTTGAACTGTCATCCAAATCATAGTTTTCCTCAATACGTTCCGTTCTGTATACTTTACTTTTGTTGGTTTTGAGAAATACTTTCCATCATATCAAATAATGCAATAGCTTTCAATGTTTTTGAGTAACAGAGTGTGGTCACAGGGGTGACAGATATATTTTGGGATTTCTTTTAGTTGTCTTGGATCAAGTCAATAGTTATCTCGCGCTGTGATGGAGAATCCGTGCAGTCTTCATTCTCTTGGCAAACTTCAGCTGCAAGCAGTGCATCATCTAGTATAATAGATCGATTTAATGGAAAGACATAAAGTGCCCAAGGGTTTCTATATTTAAAGTTCCTGGTTCCACCTTTTATGGCAATGTATCTGCTAATTTCTCCTTGGTCAATGGTCATTCCTTGCAATGGTGCATTGTTGTTACCCAACCTAAACTTATTGGGACTTCGTTTATTTTACAACGACGACAGTCAAGCCGCCTTTCAACTGATACAATCGGGACAAGTGTTAGATATTTCTATAGGAATGGTAAACCTGTATATTTTGGTAAATCAACTATGACCACATGTGGCAAAGTGTCTTCAGAAAATGTCCTTCTTGATAAATGATATCAATGACCTTGCCTATATATATGCGCTGAACAAACCAAATGCAACATTCAGATTGACAGTGAGCATGTCTCGTGCACCTTTGCATATGTACAAAGTGCATACTGATTCATCCGACTTATCACTTGAGGAAGAGTGGGGGTGGAAAACTTGCTTCAAAGCATCTCTTTTTGCAACAGAAAAAATGCATTTGCAATCAGGGGCTGTGATTTATTATGGTGCCATTCTTCTTCATAGTTTGGAAATACAAACAACCCATGCTGAGTAACACGATCAAGTAAACTTTGCCTATGACTTTTTTTGAGATTTAGCCATTTTAATTGCTGAAGCCACTTAGATTGTTCAAGTGTAGTTGAGTAATTTCTGAGAGAAAGTCAAACACTTCTTAGTTGTTGTTGATCATCCATTTGCCTTACAATTGTTGGTAATTTAACCAAAGTTTTGAATGCCTTCCAGACAAGTTCTCCACCCACCCACATCTGCAGAGAACTCCACCCACCCAGGTGGTCTACAACCAATTAATGATCTCTTATCTATCAACAAACAAAGCATATCTTCACAGTTTTAACATTTCAACAATACATCCTTAGGTGGAGACATATCTTTCATCGATTTTTATCCAATTGGTACTTTTAGGAAGCTGTGTAATGTTACGACGCATGTGAAGTTTGCTCTGTTTCCAGAAGGGCAAGACAGTTTATCAGGTAAGAGTTTCCTGATCCAGCAGCACCTGCTAAAATAAGTTGCAAGGGCTCAAAACTAACATTTCTTTTAAAACATCTGTCCATAGGATCCGTGACTAGGTTGTAAGCAAATTTCTTTGTTCATAGTTTGTGATTGTACATTTGGAATTAAACTCATCTGATGCATTTGATGAGGCCATTTCTGTCACACCATCTAACCGTTATGTACATTCTCTGCATACTGGTGGGTTGTTAATGTCCAGTCGTGATCAGGTCTGTCATAAAAAAAAATCAACTCTGATGTACAGTTATCATAAATTGCATTAGGTAGTATAACTTTCATCCATTTATGCTATTTTACGGCAATGTCTTCATTTTAGGCCCCAAATCCACTTCACTGTGGTCATCACAATATTTGGATTTGGCTCGTTTTACGTCTTCTTTCACAAAGCATGGACAGTTCTCGGATTTCAAAAACTCCTCCATTTTGTTCTTCCGGTCACTCTCCTCGCATATGTATTTTATTGAATTCCTTTTAGGCCAGTGAAGCAGCAGAATTGTTCTGCAGTATTCTTTATTACTTGGCCAGGTTAGTTTGATTACATTTCCAGCAATCCCAGGGGCTTTTTTACTTTTACAAAGGAATTTAACCGTGAAGAAGTATCGTGTTCTTCCCGGCTCAAATATTTGTCCAAAAGAGTTCTGTTTGTGATAATTAGTTCCAGAGACCAGCTCTGGAGCTGTTAGTTTTTGCTCACTTTCCTTCTTTCTTTCTTTCTTTCTTTCCGGTATTACTATCATAGAACATGCTATACACAAATTTTACCTTAATTACCCAGAATGCATTGCGACACGCTTATGACGTCATCGCTCAGCTCGGACGGGTTTTCCGGGCATTTCTTGTGTGTTTATTTATTTATTTTTTATTTTGCATTGCTCAACTATCATATTGCGTTCAGCTATTAATAATTCTAGCTTTCTTACGCTTTGTTTTTTGTTGCTTTTTGATTTTATTTTTCTCTAAATACTCGCCGTGCATGGCGCTATACTGTTTCGCCAGAATGGTAATGAGATAACAATGGCGGCGGTACGATCGCTTCGCTCGCATAGAGAGAGAAAAGTAGGCTTTCCTTAAGTTTACAAGCGCGGCTGGGCACATCGTGTACCTAGGCGAAGTGGGTGTGCTCGAAAACGAAGATCAATGCAAAATTTGGATTCAAAATCGGCTGTTTTGGCGGAGAAACTGCCCGCCGTATTTCTGAGGAGCCACCAGCGGTTTTTCCTATATCAGTCTGCGAGGCCGTTTAACGCCGGTAACACAGCCCTGCCATGCTAGGCATTCATCTGTTCATAGTGAACTGTCTGTCACCGCACCGGCATGCGTTGGCTGCACGTAAAAGCAACTCAACTTTCCAAGATCAAACGGTCAGTATCTTGTGAAAACAGCGACATAGCAATGAAAATTGTTTTAGTCTGTGCTTTTAATCAAATGAAAATGCATGTGGCCTCGGTTTTCAATTTCAACGGCCGAGGTCCGATGTTTCCTCTCGTCTGATCATCGTCGTAAACCACGCGCCTCTTTACGGCAACAACTCAGCGCTACCCGTCAAGCGATTGATTTTTGCGTAGGTCAGCGGAGCGAAAATAATTGCTCTGGCTCGCGAGAATGTCGTCTGATATACATTTCCGTGCGTTGTCGCCCCCGTATGTATCTGTTGCGTTTTTTACCGTAGGGGCCTACATGTAGGCATTTGTAATCTGTGTACTGTAATTCCCCGGACTGCCTTGCTTTTAGTTGTCTTATGGTGTTTACTGAATATTAAAATCCAAAGCACTCTTTCATTCTGCACCTATCTTTGTCACACATTCTCTTGTTTCTTCCGCTGCTCTGGTCTCTGGAACTTCGCTTTTGCTTGCAAATGCTTTCTAGTTGAACCTGTATGCTCAAGAAACCCTCGATCCTGATAAGCTTATATATTGAAAATTGTGGCGCTTCCACTCCAGAAATGTCTCTCTTTATTGTGTTCATGAGCAACTTTGAGCAGATTGATTTTGCAGTAGCTCTTGTTGTTTCATCATTATTATTCACCATGTCCCTGAAGAGATCGGCAACAACCCCCTGGTTCTTTTCCTTAGGATGATCTCTTACCATTACGATGCATTTCTGTCGTAAACAGTTGCATGTAAAGTTATAATCTTTTTGCCAGGACTGCTCTTTATACGGAAACCCATTCTGCATATTTTCTCCCCGTCTTTATTTCACCTGACATGTGTTTCTATCAATCTTGTTAAGCAGGAAATGGTCTTCCAATAATAATCCCTGGTATTTACTGAAATCCATCAATAGTTTTACAAGATGATTTTTCCTCTGGTAGTGGCGGAGCTAGCTGATCCTCCATGTAGTTGTCAGTCTTTTTTTCTTGGTTTTTATTTTGATCTTTCCCAGCTGGATGGCAAGCAGTCATTCAGAATACATTTTTGCCCTGTTTGACAATGTTTTTCCTGTTTCATCATCTGTCTTCTCAGGATATTATGAACAATGAAGTTGAAGAACTGATGGTGAGCAAAGCTTCCATCTTTATACCATAAAATATGTTCTGCCCATTGGCTACTAAACTGACTTGGTTATTTTCTTTTAAACAAAGTTGGCAAAAAGCATTTTGACTCATTTTCAATTATAAGCGCAGCTCTCGACAAACGATACATGATGGAAATTACACGATATTTGTTCATGTTAATATGTTTGTGTAGCATCCAGGTCAAGATCCGATAGTTGATCTGCATCCTGATGATGTTTCTGCTTTAATTATTAATTTTCTTCCTTTTTTTCTTTCTTTGGGTGTTTCGTAACAATTTTCATTTGTCTGTTGTAATGTTACATATTTCTGATTTCTCCCACGTAGCGAAGCTTAGTGCTTTCTCCTTATGCTGTTTTTGACGGAGTAAATGCATTTTCATTTTCTGTTCTATTGAACGCTAATACCTGGAAACAATTTCCGTCCCATACCACACATGTGTGACGTTCACTATTTTCTGCGAAATTAAAAGCCTCTCTTGTGTTTATAGCCATCATACAGCCAGATTGTGAGTATCATCTGTTACCTCTGATTGTGAATTTCCGATTTGAAAAGAATTGCTGCAGCTGTACCTTCACGTCAGGTTGTTGCCATTCCTTTCTAACCATCTCTATCCAATATTTTTGTTTGGTTTTTATTTGTAAATCACAACAAAAATATACAGATTCTCTCCAGTCATCCCTGGGATCATAAATAAATTTACACATTCATGGGTTTTCTGAAAATGTAGTCTCAAAGAAGTCCTCATTATAACCAGACTTAAACAGTGAAAAATCAATCTCCATCACCAGATACAGTGAAAGTATGAAGTGTTGGTCATCAACAGTTGCTGTTGCCTCTCCAGAGAGATGACAAAAATCTGCCAGACTTGCTGAATGGTCTACGCCGCATGTACCTAGTTTAGATTTGTTGGATATTAGCGACAGTTTACAGTATATGTGATCCCTATAAGCAAAAGTAGAAGTTATAGTGTTTTCTATTGAGATATTATAAGAAGAAGTACTATAAGTAGAATTATATGGCTTTGCGTATGTGTGATCCATTTTGGTAAGTATGTGTTTCTAGTTCTTCATATTAATGAGCCTGTGGAAAAATGAAGAAACACAAGACATTACTGATATTGCCAGTTTCATTTCCAATCTGTAATTGTTGTCATGATAATCTTTGTCCTTGCTTTGATGGACTGAAAAATTTCAAAATCATGACTGTTTAAGATGGTTATTTATTTAATCACATAGTCACAGGTAATCACTTTCGTCTCAAAAAATGTTAATTTATTTGCTATTTCAAATCAAAAAACGCTTATCTATTTTGCTTTTTCAAATTAAACTCTAAAAAACTGTTCCACTATTTGTTGTATACTTATCACACTCTAGTCAAACATTTCTAACGTAAGCCTTTCGAAATGCATTTCGGAAAGATAATGTTGCGTCGGGGAAAAGAATAGCATGATACAGCATAGAAAAGTTGACTTGAGCAACCTAGACTACCGAAAATGTCTAGGAATTCTAACCTCAGAGTATTGAAACAAGTTTATTTAAGAGGCTTTGTTTTAAAAATTACAGCTCACATGCTTTTTTGTCACCTTGTTAGTAACTATTATTGGTGTCATTTCCAATATTCAATCCTACGGAAAATGATTTTGAAAATTAAAAAAAAAACAACAAAGAAAAAATTATCAATTTGAAAAATGTAAAGAAGTGATTTCAAAATTGTGTTATTCAGTCTTGTTAATTATTCATTAACGTCTTTTTAGCACCATTTAGCACTAGGACCATCCAAATGTCAGCAAATGCAGAACTAACAGTATTGAAACAGGCATTTTTAAAAACACAGGCGGTGTGAAAACAAATTACAACTTACATGCCCTATAAGTCTTATAAGCAATAACCCCCGCCGCAGGAGGGTATACACGAGATTTTGTTACAATGCGCGACATATAGCACGAGCCGATAGGCGAGTGCTATATGGAGAGCATTGTACCAAAATCGAGTGGATACCCGACTGCGGAGGGGGTTATTGCTATTATATTATATCAACTTTGTGTCTTTGTTGTCCTACTTGGGTATTTTCACCACTTTAAAGCGCCAAATGCAGAAAACGGACGTCAGAGAGATCGAACGTCGGAAATTCTGCGCCCGAGACCGAGCATTTTTATAAGTTGGCATTACGTACACGTACACAGTATCCTACGATAAATACGCATTACGTTCATCAACATTGCATTTTATTCGCATGCAACATGAACACTATACTTGTTAATACGGATAGTTTTCAATCGGATTCGAACCCACAACATACGGCATCAGTCGCCTAGCTGAGAGGCCACAGACAGAACCACTCGGCTAAATCTCCACTCCCAAAAAAGAGTGGTTCAATAGCCGGCTAAGTTGTTACATTTTTCTGACTGAGACCGCTCAACACGTTGTAGAGTTCGTGAAGCACTCACGCACGCATGCTCACTATCATACATCGCACATACACACTTTATCGAAGCGAAGAAACGAATTTCATCGCTTTAACTGGGCGAACGATAACCTCGGGGGACAATTCTGTCCACCAGCAGTGTTACCAACCCAGGGTAGAAAATACGGATAGTTTTCAATCGGATTCGAACCCACAGGTGCCTGGGTTGCCGGTGTACATGCATAGAGAGAGATGGGAAGGTTTGACACGATTTTGCCCTCCGGAATGAAAATCCAATAAAATACGGGGTTTACAGTCAAATAAAAGGTCTACACCGATATCGAAATACCTCTTGCCTTTAACGCTCAAGTTTCAAGAGGGCAAACTAGCATTTAGTCTCAATATCGGCCCAAAACTCTCTGGTAACCCCGTTCATCAGGCTGTTACGTACGGCAGCCATTTTGATAACTATATTCTTTCCCATAGTGCAGTGCGGGTTCATTTGCATTGCACAGGAACCCGTGACCCGCAACTGCTAAATTTAAATCCACTATCAAACAGGCTACAAGTATTGGTGCACACAACGTCCAGCCTTGAGTTTTGCACAAACTCAAGTCATGGGAAAGTTTACCATTGTTACGTTTGTTTTGATCGTGCGAAGGTCACGAGTTCATCACTTATGCGCGCTGAATCATGGGTAATTTGTCCCGTTCAAAATGGCTGACGTACGTAACACCCTGAGGATGTACGTAACCAGGACTTTAGGGCCAAAAGAGAGACTAAATAACGATTAACACGTCTCAGGGTTGGACATTAAACGTCAAAGGTATTTATCTGTCGGAGGAAGGTAGTTTTTTGACTGCATGCGTTGATATGCGTGGATTTTTATTGTCTACAGGATTCCGGAGGGCAAAATCGTGTCAAACCTTCCCATCTCTCTCTATGCATGTACACCGGCAACCCAGGCACCTGTGTTCGAACCCACAACATACGGCATCAGTCGCCTAGCTGAGAGGCCACAGACAGAACCACTCGGCTAAATCTCCACTCCCAAAAAAGAGTGGTTCAATAGCCGGCTAAGTTGTTACATTTTTCTGACTGAGACCGCTCAACACGTTGTGGAGTTCGTGAAGCACTCACGCACGCATGCTCACTATCATACATCGCACATACACATATCTGCTCAGACACAGAAAACGGGTCAAAGTTCAAAAGAAAAAGTAACAATTTTTGCGTAAATTTACATGAGAACAATAGCCCTGGCTTTTTGGCACACTAAAAATAGATTTGTCTCATTTCTGTACCGCATACACGTATCGACTGTCGTCGCGGCATTCAGAAGTGGAACAGGGAAGTTACAGGATCTATTTTTGATGGATAATTTGGGCGTTAATTGTACCAGAAAACAAGCAGTTTTGAAATAATCCAGACTAGACGTGCGATGACTGCAGCTGTGATCATAACAGTTGTGCAGGTTGTGTTGAGGACAAGTTGCTCGGATGCAGCGAGAGCTGGACGCTGACACTGCTCGTTATTGTCAAATTTCGTCGCAGTCGCTAGTAGTCATCCCATTGTTATTTTGAACTTCTTGGTTTACATCGTTAGGACACCCAGGTCTGATACAGCCCAAACTTTGATAAAGAATATCTGACATACCGTTACTGTGAGGAAGTGTCAATTTATTAGTGTATGAACAATACTAGCTTCATTTTAAAGAGAGGTAGGATATATCACGTCTCGACTCACGTAAAGTGCACGGTGCATGCGCTGTCGCCCTAATGCAATAATTTGTGTACGTACATCACACCCAAATGTGCTGCTTCAGAGATGTCTTTCATCATCAATCTCAACTTATTTTCACCAAGAGGTGAGTTACAGACCCACACTTTCTTCGGTCTTTGAAAAAAAGCGGACTGTTTCGGTTTATCTCGAGGGTCTATGGTTTAGATCGGTACGTTCAAATACACCGACTGGGCAATTTTCGAAAATGCTGGTTTAGGGGCCCGTTTTACCACCGCTATCAGTGACAAAACAGTGTTTTAGCATCGCTGGAATGAGCTCTCGTTCAATCAGAATGGCGTATTGTAGCATGATATAATATAATTTTCCTTTTCGAATAGGAATTGTTTGTCTTATTTACTTCAACCCTTGCAGTCTTGCAGAAAAAGTAAATATGTTCAAAAAATACTGTAGAAGGTTTTAAACAGTGTTATTCATTATTAATAATTACTCAAGAACAATTTTGTTTTGGCTTCTTCTAGCAATAAATTAGGAAATAACATCAGTTAAAAAGCAAAAAAAAAAACCAAAACCTGGTTTAATTTGTGTTCGGAAAATATTGTAAAAGTGCCAATTCATTCAAATTACATTTTAAAACTTCGGTAATTTACTCACCTTTTCGGCGATGTATTGCGTGTCTACGGCAGTGTCTGAAATGTCGCCCCAACCAATGATAATTGTTGAGCTATTCGCACCTACAGGTTCAATTATTGCCGTTGGTGGCGCTCTGCAACGATTTTTATTCTTGCATGAGTTATTCTTGCATGCTTCAACTTAATCTAATGTGAATTGGCTTGTTCCAAAAAGGCGGCGCACAGGGAGAATGGAACGTGACATAATATTCTTTAACGAAATTTCCGATTGTCTTTGGAACAGAGGGCTTCCCTTGTCAGGAAAAAAATGGTCGAGAAGGATTTATGGTTGATGACGAAATAGTCAAAAGACCGTTAAGACTGGAAGTGGAAGAAGACCACTGATTTAATTCTGGGTTTGTTACCCAAGGAAGATAGTTCAGGTGAAAAATAGTGCCGGCCTTTAAGTTTTGATACCTGCTAGTTTGGTTTCAATTTTAATTTGAAGAATATTTGTAAAGATAATTGCCTGTTTGAATCACGATGCTGACTGTCGCGTATGATAGTATAAGGCCCATGAAAATCATGTCAATGAGCCTGAATTTGGGCAAAAATACCACCGAGGACGCTATTATCATCACAAATTTTCCATGGACTTGCCAACGCGAAAAATTCATAAGGTCAAGCTGACATTGACCTCACCCCTGTCAAAAGGATTCGTGCTATTGAGTGATTTAACATAGGAATATTGAGCTCAACACTACTGTGAAGGCCAATGGGAAATTTACTATTGGTTTTGTGGCAAGTTCGCGCTTGTCAAACTGGAAGGTATAGAGATTCATTTCCATTCCAACTGTGTACACATAATCTTCGGCCGCTATCGCTGAACTCGCTATTAATCTTGAAATTAGCCACCCGAAATATTCCTGTTCGCTAAAGCCCTTCAATTTTGTTGTCGTTAACAAAGCATTGTACTCGGAGAGCAGCCGCAATTTTGTTTAATTTGTTTACTTGCAAGTTGTCAATGTTAGCTCTGAAACACTAAAAAACTAAGTTTATCGTCCATATCTCGACTTTTACCACAAAAATCACGGATAATATTTTACGGTAAACATGGCCAGGATGGAGCAATGTTGGCATGGATATACGATAACAAAATTAGGAACACTATCAATAAATGTGCGCTGCTTCTCGTCGGTCATTGCCACTTTTCTAAACCCGTCCAACTCTTTCTGCCCATCTGTTCGCCAATTGCAAGTGTATCTAACATTCAGACATTAGTAACATTCGGCAATCTTTGGGGGGTTTTTGGCAGTCTGTTATGCAAGCCTGTCGTTTAGTTACTATCTCCTTATTCTTCGCTGTCAACCTTACAAGATATGACAAATATAGCAATCATTATTTTCATACTTGTAATGCAAAGCCATAGCTTTCGGACATGGTTTTTCGGCTTTCTTTGCCAGCTCTTCAACCAAAGGCCCAGATGGGAATAAAGCATACGAAAGATGTTCAGTGAATGATTCTTCATAGCAGGGCTGTTTGCAGTAACTACAAACTCCTTGAACATCAGTGAATTTTGCTGTTGGAGGAAAGAAAACGGTACTGGTAGAAAATATCGGCACTGTGGAATATAAGTGTATTAAGGTCACCATGAAATAATGTTACCTCTGATCCTGCCAACTCTATTTTATACCGAGACCCTATGCTGAAGGTTTTCGACCGACCTACCCTATGTTCAGAGCCATGGCACAGAAGACAAACTTGTCCTCATGGCCTTATAATCATGATCAAAGTGGCTTTGATGTTGGCCCCAAATTGACCTCATGTCATTTCTCGACGGTATATGGTGGCAACTGTAAATTGAATAAAGCAAAAAACGTTGTAGCATAGCGAGAAACTTACCCATCTTCGGCACGTAGCAATTATGAAGCTGCATTACATTACAAATAGGTGCATCACCTGATATGAGGGGAAATGAAAAGATAGAACACATGTTAATTCATTTCTTTGAAGCAGACGGGAAGGATTACGGAAGGCGAAAATGTCGATAAGGGCCGCGGTACAGATGTTAATCAATAATATAATCAATGACGAATCGAAGAACCTTTTTCAGGAATTTTCTTTGGGCACAGTCTGATGGGCGCAAACTTCGTAATTGAGACGATCGGCCTGTACAAGAGTGTTTCCGATACATTAATGAATAGAAATACTCCCACTATGATCCAGCTAAATTGTAATACTGTGACGGAAGGACAGGAAGGTGACGGACAATGAGGGCGTGCTAAATAGTGGTGATTGAGACTTTGTGTTTTAAAATACCTGACTGAAGATTGATTTTTGGGTATTAAATATGAAATGAAATCATGAAGTTACAAGTAAATATCTCACTACAGAATTTTTTACACACAACAATTTATAGAAAAAATTCCAACAATCATCTTGCTCACCAAGAGTAAAGCCCAATCGGTTGCCATGCAAGTTTTGAATTTCACATTCTGGAGCAAATAAGATCAGTTTAATTCCTTAATTTTGCCTGCCTTGAACCTCAGAATATGTTTCACTTTGAATGAAGAACTATCATGCATAGAGAATTGTCACATGTTCCAAACCTGGCATTGTGTAGTAGCGACACTGGCATTGTTTTATGGCGTAGTCCGTTTCACACTCGACCTTGCATTTGGCCAGGGAGTAGTTTCCATGGAAATAATGAAGTGTTCCTCTAGGAGAGTCGATACAATCGGTATGTCCGACAGGTTCCTTTAAGTAGCTTGACTAGCAACAAAGCAGAGAGGTTATACATTAGGTTGTACATCAGGCGAAACATGTTGATTTAAAGAGAACGGAGCAAAGACGCAAAATTATAAAAAGGAAATGGTTACCAGATTCAACTGATATGAGGTAACAGTCATACAGATCAATAAACAAATGATAATTTTGTCAATCATTGTCGAATAGGTGTAGTATAATTTAAAATGCTTGCTGCAATACGGTTAACCATATGTGTGTAAATCTTGCAATAAATCGTAGGCCGATGGGAACTGAATATGCCCCCGTGTTCAGGGAAGAAGATGCACTATTTCAGCGATTACCAACAGTTTTATGTTTTCCCAGATATTCATTTTCCGCTCGCTAATTTGTAAAATAAAAGTTGAGGCATATTTAGGAGCTAGTATCAGACTTGAAAAATGAAACAGCCTGGCCGCCGAGCAGCTATACTTTATCATATCACAAAACAAGTTGACCTGAATAATGATATCAGAGCACTATATTTGAAACCGATGACACACATCTAGGTAATTGTGTCATACCTGAGAAAACGTCGTAACAAAATGGCCAACTGGCAGCCATTTTTGTCAATCCCTAAGACTAGTTTGCAGATCATATTGGTTAATCATTTTTGCACAGGGTTTGAATCAAACAAATCATCTTAAGCAAAAAAGGGCGCAAACATGAAAACAATTGCGATAAATTGGCTCCCTTTAGCAGTCATATGGACGTGTCATATCACAGAACAAATTGACATTCAGATGATGGTATGTTATTGTTATGCGAATCTTTAATGAAATAGGTACATGTACGTCTGTTAGTTTGATTTCGTTGCAATCAAGTCGCTCTCTAGACAGACATACTCTAAGCTGACATCAATACATAGAAACAGGCAGCAGACAGATCAACGTATAAGTGCGACAGCATTTCCAAGGCATTTAGCACATATTTAGTAGCTATTATCCTTACTGAAATTGCTTATGATCTGGCATCTTTTCCAAATCATGGAAGACAAAAAAGAAAGTCGTGGCTTTCGTCATGGTTGATCAAGTAAATTACGATATTTCGATTGTGTGTACTGAGCAAGAGGAGATGAAAAGCTGAAATACACCAATTAATGCTTTAATCCAGTAATCCAAATATCAATGTGTTGAGGTATAGCATCAGATTTGCACAGAGTGTATTGGTTTGAACCATGATGGTAACGGGGTTATACACCTTGTCCTTACCGATGATTTCTTAAGCGCCGCGGCGGTATATGCTCCTGGTGCTACATTGAAACCTCTGTCTTTCGTATTTGGTATATCATCTTGATCATGAACAATGACTCTAAATCCAACATAATGTTGCCTACTGTTGACATACTCATGACTTTCCACGTCAAGGTAAACTGTTAACCCGTACCTTTCTCCTAAATGATATTAAAGGATTACAGGAATAAATACGGAAATAGAAATCTTATGTTAATTAGTATCACATAATTCACGGGTATTCTTTTGCTTAAAATGGCTGTAATTTACTGTTATTGTAAGGCGTTAAAAGACCATCAAAGTACAAAAATCACACGTTGGAGAATAAAATCTACTGAAATCTGCTCATATATCGAAGAATTGAGAACATTAACCATGCTCGGCACTAATTGGTGAAGTTAGAACGAACCTCATCTTTACGTATTGGCTCTCTATTATATTTGAAGTTTATGTACCCTAAGTACATTTTCCTGTCTTCAGTTTTTTGAAATCTGTCGTCAAATTGTACACTTAATTTTTAAACCGAAACAGGACAAACATAGTTGACTGTGTAGTTGTCATAATCAAGGATACTATAGGATAATATATACTTAGCAAAAAATGACAAATTCTAATACCTAAACCATGAGAGACATTGGGAGATAGAGACACAGACAGACCGACAGAAAGACAGACAGACAGAAAGACAGACAGACAGACGGACGAACGGACAGAGAGAGAAAAAGAAAGACACAGAAAGACAGTGATAGACAGAATCAGAGACACAGAGACAAACACAAACACAGAGATAGCGAGACAGACAGGCAAAAACAATGTCAACGTGGCTGAAAAGGAAATGTTTTGTTCTAGCGATATACTAAAACTGCAAGATAGCTGTACAACTCCAATGTAAAATGCCGCAAATTTTCACCCACCCTGACTTTTCTTAGTATAATCAGAGCTCTATCAAAGCTATACATCAAAGCTTTCCTATTCAAACTAACCTCCATTTAATTGCTCTACAATGTCTCCCCTTTCACCCAAGTTATACGTTACGCATACTGAATCACTGGCATAAGTCGTTGTGAAGTTATCCGCACTGCATTGATGACCTGGCCATTTACATCTGCAGAGAAAAAAAATCTCGTGTCATTACAATATCATATCATATCATATCATATCATATCATATCATATCATATCATATCATATCATATCATATCATATCATGTCATATCATGTCTTATCATGATATCATTCCATCCCTTCTCCTTTACTGTCCTGTCCTTTTCTGCCTTGCCATGTCATACCATACCATACCACGATTATGCACCGTACCATATCATATCATTATGGGACCACCATGTGGGATCGTATCATATATCTTATCATATCATATCATATCATATCATATCATATCATATCATATCATATCATATCATATCATACATCCTATCATTTGGTATTGTATCTTATCCTATCCTATCCTATCCTATCCTATCATATCATATCTCACATTATATCCAGCTGTTGTAATAACATCATATTATGTAATGTTATGTTATGTCATGTCATGTCATGTCATGCAATTTCTATTCATATCATATCGTATCGTATCGTATCAGATCACATCATACCATAAATATCGCCGCAAAGAAGCTCACGTGACATACAACAGACATTATCCTGAACATTTTTACAGGAGTATGAAATTACTAGGTTAACACCTAAAAGTAAGGGTATTTTATAAAATTTTAAAGAATGCCTGACATTCAACAAGATCAAAGTGTCTTTTTACTTTACGGTGTGCCTGTTTACTTCAGATCAAATATCAATATCGTCATGTTGTCTGTTGTAATCTGCACTATATGGAGTAAGCTGACAGACAAGTTCTGCAACTCTCTTTTCGTAATCAGATGAATCACGTTGTTAATGATCGACTACGCCGTAGACCTGACCCTCATTAATGCTCCAAATGACATGACAGCATTTTGACATTCAACCAATGACCGCTTAATAAAATCATGATACGTTTCCTGAAAAAATAACGACGGAAACGGACAGCTTCGCGACATCACCCGAAAACATTATAATGATGCGAAAGCCCTAGCCTTTGTGAGGTTAATTTTACTTTATTTTGGTAAGGTCAAATATTTCTTGCAGGTTTATTGCTCGCCTAGTCTTGACGGTCACGTCCATCGTAGTATGTCGTGAAATTCATTCATTTCGTAAAATCGCCTCGGTATATGGATGAAAATGGACACTAGTCGAAAATCAAGTCAAATAAAACGGACATGCGTGTACCCTGCCCTGAACAGGTTTTCAAGACTTTGTTCTTTCCTTTCCTTTCGGTAATATTGATTGCAGGGATGAAAATTGAAACAAGTCGAAAAATTCTTCCAACCTATCGAGCGGGGCCAAAATGTATGAAGTTTGGTCACCTTAACTACAGAAAAAAATCGAAGGGAACGTGATGCAATATTCATCTCCTACCTCATAATCATTTCATCTTTTTTATGTCCCACTGTTGTCATGAGGTATTCGAAGTCATAGTTAGCATTCACGCCGACGAGATTAACATCCTGATCCATCGTTTCAGTGGACGGTGACAAGATGGCATGCGCAGTCTTGATGACGTCATCGCCGTGGGAGTAGCCAAAGGCTTCGAGTAAGCCTGTCTTCCTGCACGTAATAGCAAGCACAGTAGTTTTGCATGTGTGAACTACAAGAGGCATTAAATCTTTTAGGTAGTACGCTGCTCGAAAGTGAAAGACCTTTGCCCAAACTTTTGTAGGTGAAACTTTCCAGAATACTCTTACCAAACCAAGAATTAAAAAAATCAGGGGTCATCGTTGAGAGTTCGTTACTATAGAAATATATTACCTGACATTTACCGGTGTTTGAAATTTAAATGGCCGCTATTTCTGTGTTAACTATATTGGGAAAAATAAAATTTTCAATTGTCGAAAAACTAAGACGGTAAAATATTTTCTTGCTCCAAGAGCTTTACAATTAGCCCATACAAGTTGAAGATCAGAAAAGAATTTTAAAATTTGAGAGTCCGACCATCTTTCCCTGAGGCGCATTCTACAAGCAATGACCTGAGTCTAATCATTCTCCTCAATGCCCTTGAATTCAATTAATGATGTTTAGAACTTTTCTGGAAATTCAATTAGTCATGTTTACTACAAGTGAAGATATTTTTAGAATAGCTATTAACATATCAATTGAAGTTCTAGATTCTTCTTATATTTCTAGAAAGAATCATAGAGTATAAATAGAGGACGGCACAGTTTTTCAGTAGGACAGTTAGGATCGTGCCACTGGCGTTTTTACTTCAAGACATTGGGATCGTTTCCGCAGTGTTAGTTTCAAGACCTTCACAGCCATATAGTAGTTTGCAGTGAATTCGTTTAATACAAAAATATGAACGGCGATTGTATCGGAGAAACATTCGTAAAGTAGGGAGTTGCGAGGTCTCTTTCAATTCTTTCAACAACAAATCGCCTCGCACTTTCCAAAGCGTCGCTATTTTACAAATTACTCAGCACAAAATCTCTGGCCCTTACAAATATACAAACAAACTTTCACGACGCACATGAGGAAATAACATGTGTCATTATTTTGTCCTAGTTATACTTCAATAATGATTTTAGAGATGCCTTATGAAAACGGAGCTGAATTCTGTGAATGTAAGTGTACTTTACTTAGGGTGCCATTCATAAAACTAAAAAAGGCCCTGAAGAATAGTGGTGAATGTCAATGTGGCCTAGCGCTTTCAAATGATACTACAGTGTTTCTGGTTCATTTGCTTACCTAATTTGATTGTAGTTGCATATGGTGACTGCTGGGAATTTCATCCGTCCCAGAGGTATGTACTCAAGATTCACTCTTACAGGCCGAGCAATGAACGCTGTACATATGTTCACTATCTGAAATGTAAGTGCGCCCAAAGCTAAACAAACCACCAGGAACCAGAAAATCTGCAATGAAAGTGGCAAAATTTTGAATCCATCTTTCAAACATCACTTATGCTCAAGACTGTCTCAACCCCTCTTCGCTCATTTGCATACAAGGGGCCAATAACTGTAACTTTAAAGTATTTTTTCGCTAAGTATGTTTCGTAAGTCAATTGTAAGTGCTTGTTCTACTCTTGTTAACACAGGGTCTTTAAGCGTTAATGCTAGATAGATAGATAGATAGATAGATAGATAGATAGATAGATAGATAGATAGATTTATTGTATTTCTAGGCCTCCGGCCCCTATACAAAGGAGTTTTACTTGGATTATAATCTCAGCAGGAATTCACTTGTCAAAAAGCAATGCTGTCTACACATGTCTGTGTACATATACGTATTAACTAGAGTGTACCATTAATGAAGGATAGGATATATCAGCCGTAAAAGATACAAGGTAGTGACTTTTACGTTTATTGTTAACTTGCATATTTGATGAACTTTCCTAAAGAGTAATAGGGACATATATGTTGATTGAATTGATCAAAGTTGATCAAACTTGCTATATAAATTGAGGGTTACCGTACTATAATATGACAATTTGAAAGATATTTAGCATTTTTACTTCAGCTTATTTCTAATTTGCATATTTAACGAACTGTATAATAATGGATGTATATCTGGATTCACTTGATCATTGTAGATAATATGATAGATTATTCATGGAAGTCGTTTTACGTTTTTACGTCATATAGTTACTTAATTGCATATTTAACAAACATAATATAATAATATAATAATTACTTAATTGCCATATGCATACAAAGCATTGGAAATTGCCTTTCCACATGCGCTCATAAAAGACAAGACAAACCGAACATACAAGTAAAATTATACATACTAAAAATGCTGTCAAAAACGCTGATGAAAAATACAATTATTGAGCAAAACCTTAAAAACAATGGCGCACAAAGCTAGGATTGATTTAAAATGCGTATTGCAGATGGATAAAAACTATTATTAAAGCGGGCCGTTCTCGTTTTGATACTCCGATATTGCCTACCAGAGGGTAACAATGTGAAAAAATTGTGGGCGGGATGACTCGAGTCATTGATTATTGCCTCAGCTTTGCGGATAGATCTTGAGTGATAGATGGATTGTAAAGATGGCAATTCTGCCCCAATGATTGTTTGTAATACACATACAACACGTTCAAGAGCATTCAATTCGTTCTTGGTGATATTGTTGAACGAGATAGTGATGCCATATGTTAAAATACTTTCTATTACAGAACGATAAAAATTGACCAGGATAGAGCGATTCATACCAAATTTCTTTATACGTCTGAGAAAATAGAGACGCTGCTTTGCTTTCTTTACTAGGTTTTCTATATTTTCGTGCTATGACAAGCCATATGAAAGGTGAACACCAAGAAACTTGAAAACAGTGACGATTTCAACTGCACTCCCATTTATGGTAATTGGGGTATGGGTAAAATGTACTTTCCTAAAATCGATAATTATTTCCTTGGTTTTGTTTACATTGAGTTCAAGATTGTTCACTTTGCACCAATCAGTTAAATTTGCAATTTCACTTATTTATGCAGACTCGTCATTTTCAGTTATTAAACCTATGGCTGTTGTGTCATCAGCAACCTTCACAATAAAATTATTAGCATACAAATGAGAACAATCATAGGTAAAAAGAGAGTACAGCAAAGGCCTCAAAACGCATCCCTGGGGAGCTCCCGTATTGAGAACTATCGACGAGTTATTAATTTTAACAACCTGTGGTCTATTGCTCAGAAAGTTTAAAATCCACCTGCACATGGAAGTACCAACTCTAAGATCGACTAATTTACTGACAAGCTTAGAAGGAATAATTGTATTAAATGCAGAACTGAAGTCGGTGAAGAGCATACGTGCAAACTTTCCCATTGGTGACATGAGACAGGAAGGACTTGAACGAAATTTGTGAAACCTGCTATGGATAATGGTGATACAATCATATTGCATTAATGAAAGTCATTTTGCATTTCATATCAGCTCATTGATAATTTGCACTTTTAATGAACATTCCAAATTAGGCACTGTAAACTGGAAGAACTTAACCCAACATGATGAAAGCTGCTCTGTAAGCTGATTGGTAATTTTATGAGGTTATCCCACGATATCAGCGCTTGGTTGGGACGTATTGCCACGAGTGAGGGTGCGAGCCGAATCACACGAGTCGAAGACGAGTGTGATGCGGCGCGCACCCTCATGAGTGGCAATACGTCCCAACCAAGCGCTGATATCGTGGGATAACCGATTTATCATAAGCCCATGACCGTATATTTATGTAAAAGGTATTAAAAATGAAGAAATTTTATTAGTTTTTGTCAGTCTTTCGAAGGGACTATGTTTTTATATTTTGCCGCTGGTCTGAGCGCATTGATACACGTTTGTTTACAACAGCTGATCAAGTCGTCGATCGCATCGTGTCGAGTGTATACAGTCTAAACAGGATTATTTCAGCGCAATTTACCGCAGTTCAGAAAAGGAATGGAGCCAATTTACTTATTCTGGTCACTATCCCGGTGTTCTGGTGGATAATTATTACACGGACAATATTGTAAGTTTGAATTCACTTTAATAACTCTTGCTGAAACATGGCTGACGTGAACAGGAACGACAAAGTAGCGCGAAATACAACAGATTGTGAACATCAACTTTATCACATATATTTTCTACAACAACCTGTCCTGTAACTCTCTTTAGATCTGAAATAAAGGAACGTTAAATTCATATGTACTAGTAATATGTTTTGTTTTATATTGGTAAATTTTGATTGAAGTGAAAAAGATGGATTTGATCGTTAAATGCAAGATGAACATCATAACATCAAATTCAATCATGACCAAAAATCATTCCAAACAAATCATCAGAAATTGTCAATCTTGAATGTTGCTGAATACATAGCATGTATGAGTTCTACTCTTGTCCGAGCTAGACGTGTCATAAATGACTGCCCTACGACGTTTTTTTGGTGGAGACTTTGGCTGACAATTACCAGTCGCTACGTTGATCGTGAAAGAGCCGCCGTAGATGACCGCGCCACTGAAAATGCCAGCTGTTGCCGCAACCTGCGTTTGGAAAGTATTTTCCGCTAACGATGTTGTTACGACGTGAGGCGGGGTGGTGAGACGAGGGCCTGGTGTGTAGTGTGATAGTTGAGAGGTATTTGAGTTGCAGAGCATATTCGACATTTCTTGTTGTTGTTCAAGCGATGGTATTGCGTAATTGTTGACGCTCTGTACATTGATGTGACCGGAGAGCTGCTGGACTCGCGTTGGTGGAACACCGGCGTGAAGGAGGTTAGTGATGGCCGTTTTCCTCATACTGTGATTTGTTTTCTTGCCAGAAATGCCTGCTTTACTGGTCATTGATCTTACAACACTGACAAGTCTATTCTGCCTCATCGGAATTTTTTTGTACCAGATGTCGTTTACGGGAACGTAGTTGATGGCGAGGTAAAACTGACTTTCTGGTGTGCTCATTTCCGTTGATCGGCGACTGGCGAACTGGCGGTACGTTTCGATCGGACACGAATCCTTATTGTCGGGAGTCGCAAATATCTTTGGATTGAAAGGTCTTGTTGGACCACCTGCCTGACCCCATCGTGTTTTAGTTTCTCTCTCATTAAATTCAAGATATTCCAGCCCTCCTGCAGTTGTTTTGAGCACAATATCTCCCCACTTCAACTGTCTGTTTTCTTGTCCGCCGCGAAACCCAAGCATCTTCGTGTTGTTTGTCCACATGGCATTGAACAGAGACTCGGGGGTTGATTATCCGATGATACCTTGCTCAGTAAGTATTTTTATTTTATTTCGGCAGCATTTGGTTTATTACCTTTTCCCTGCTTTTTCAGAGAAACGCGTTTGGCTGCAAGACATTTACGCGATTTTTCAAATTCCTTGTCACGGATGATCGAATGTCCGTATCCACTGTCTTGCAGAAAGCGGTCGATACCTCGCTGGTAGTTTGTCAGAGTGTCGGGTTTATATTCACTCTCATCTTTTTGCCTTGCTCCGAGAAAGTAGGATGCCAAGTACTCATCAAGTTCGGCAGGTGGAATATCAGAGATTGGGCGGTTTTCAGTTTGTCGCATTGCTTTCAACCATTGCTCGAACTGCTTCACTGCTGTGTTGGTATTTCTAACGGTATTTCGTTTCTTTTGTTGTTCAATGAACTCGGCTTGGTCAAGGGCAGAATAATCAACATACCGTTGCTGGTCAGGTTGCTGCAGTGGTAGACTTGGCCCGGGAGGCAAATTCTGAAATATTTCTTCGTCAGATAGCATTTGAAAGAGGAGGAACAGCTCTTGCAGATTTTCGTCGGCAGACATGATGAAAAGCAGCATTGCGTTGCCAGGGAAACATTTTTGCGGGATAGTTTTCGACACAAATTTTGTTGTTTTCTAGAAAGTTGCATCGAAAAATAAATATTTTCCATTCAGATCAACATTTACAACGAGCAGCTCTGAACAAACTATTGAACATCGCTCGTGTATGAATGCCCACATGCTTGTAGCAGCGATAAAAATTGCATATGAGCACATTTGATTTAATAGACTAAGTGTAACCCCACATTTCCCTCTGCTTCAAAGCCCTCCCACTTTTCGGGCTCGGACAGAACATCGTAGGCAAAGCTTTGTTGTCATACAGAGGTCGCAATTTTGGAAAAAAAGTCCCCGGAAATAAACAACAATTGATGACGTATAACGTGCCGTATCAGACTGATGTTTTACGTTCCACGTCACGACGCGGCGTCAGAGGAGACACGGATACGGTCATGGGTATATGATAAGTATATTTATTGAACTCTTCAAAATAAGTGATAGCCCAAGGGACTTGACCAAATTGATGAAAGTGCTATGTAAATTGATGACAGTAACAGTAACGAAGGAAAGTTTACCAGTATTGAAGGACAATTTGCATTTTCGCATCAGCTAATTTATAATTTGCATATTTAATAACATTTCAGTCTGGCATATACTTCTCGAAAGGCTTGACCAAAGGCAATTACACTCACAATGTAAAGTCGTGATATAATGACAAACGTCAAAGAAATTGAGTATTTTCTTTTGCGCTAATTGAAATATTTATATACTATGGGTGTAGGAATCAATCGATTGTGAATTATGTTCACGATGTTGATTATAACAATTTCAGTGAAGTCTAAGACTTGTGGCAAAAACATTCAACAGACAACAACTGCAATATGTACCGAAACATGGGAGTGGTTTCAGTGCAGATATAGTCTGTCTTCGTTTCTGAAGTTGATAATAATCGAGTAATTCTAGTGTCTGTCCAAATTCAATACTGTGCCACATTTGTATCCAAAAAAGAAAAGAATACATCAAACTCTGCATTGTGACTGATGTTGCACGATAAATTGAAAGTACCAGTTTTACACTGCTTCTGTTAAAATTGCAAAAACTAAATCTTCATTGATCGAAGATTCAATGATAAACTAAACTATGAGTCAGTCATAACATTAGACAATATATTTATAGTTGTTCATGTTTGCTACGTCAACAACGTTTGATGCAAAAGGTGTTTTATTAGTCCGACATTAGAGATATAAAAAGCGAGCATCAGTTTACATTGAACAATATACATGTTGTTAAATTTATGTTTTAATTTATCTTTCCATCACGCGAGGTGGCATGCTCTCAAGAAGACTAATCTGTGGAGAAAGTAATTACAGTATTAACCATTTCATGTAAATTATTCAATATTTCCCCTATCTCACAGTGTCCTCGGGTAAATGCCAGTCATTTTTAAAGAGGAAAATAATTCATGAGTTAAGCCTGTATTGGCTTGCCCGGTCAGTTTGCTTTGGAGTCCAGCCTTCTATTTTGCAAAATGAATGAACTATAATTGGATATGTTTGATTTTTAGAGGGCAGCAAAACGCAGCTGTTTTCATCGGATATAAATAATCGGGAGAATGCAAAGTCCCCTGGCAATGACTGCCTGAGTTCTGAAACTGTACGGAATAACAAAATATTAGATGCTCCAACGGTCACGAAAACCATTCGGGAATCAACGATTAGATAAAGAGACGGGGGCAGTGAAACATAGGATTTTTAAAATGGACGTATTCACTGATATTTGAATAAGTTTGCCAAATGGTTCTCGCTGTTCTCGCATATAGTTACTTTAGCTTTGACACACGAAGTACATCGTTAAACATGTTACGTTTTAATCTCAGAGGCCGATAGCTTTTGCAAAGGTCAATGATATCACCATTTTGGATCTCTTTGTATGCCATGACAAAGGTTATTAACATTGAACCAAGAACTCAAACAACATTGATCGGACGTAATACGAAGGTCACATATAAAACTTTGCTGTGGCACAAGCCGAAATTTACAGTTTATTTGAGTTCACGCTGGTTATCATTACTATACATTTCTAAAAGATAGAAGAAATTGCGTCATCAAATCGATGATTTTTGATCCATTTTGTCTTTACGTATTTTTTTCACTACAATACCTATGTTAGACAACATCGTTTACTTAAAATAACAACTGAAGAAAGCGTTCTTCCTCAATTTATGACTCATTTTCCCTTAATAAGCTGCGATTGGAAGAAATAATTCGCAATTATTGAAAGTGGAAAACTCTAAGTTAGAGAGTGCAAACAAAACCATCTCACCTTCGGAGGTTTCTGGAAGATACATCGGTGACGTATCGGACACCGCCGATACTAGTCTCTTGGCCGAATTCTGTCAATGAGCTTCCCGCCATCGCACTGTTCGTGGCGTGAAAATGTCGAACGTCACACAAACTGGATTTCTGGGTTTCTAGCGAAACTTGATCGGTTTTTACATGAGCTCCATCACCCTATGAAAGTTGAAACCAAATATAGCTGATCTGCCGCGAGGGATGCTAACTGATTGGATAGGTTATTTTCCGCTCGTGGAGAGGTCAAACGATGTCAAACAATTCAGCGTTAGTATGGTAATGATGCAACAGCATAATTTACATTAAACGAATGACTCCGCTGCATACGTCCGCTTGTCCTTTGTCCAACACATTCCACAAACATTAGACTCGTGTAAGATCTCGCAAAGTCTCGTTGTGTTGGACGTTAGTCGCTATGTCATAGGCCCGGGTAGACATACTCGAAGTCTGTGGGCATACTAATGTCAAAACAGCATAGGAGCGTTCATTTATTGTGGCCGGGGTGTGCCGACAAATTGTTCCTGTGTATCAGTTAAAATAAGTTAACCCCCACCCATTGCCTCCCCCAGGGTAGAGTAAATATTGATCTAATTTTGAATGATAACACTAGCCATTACTGATGCATAGATACAATATAACATTAGTGAAAAAGATATTTTTTCCGTGGTCCTACTACCCTTCCAGATCTCGTATGATTGATTGATTGATTGATTGATTGATTGATTGATTGATTGATTGATTGATTGATTGATTGATTGATTGATTTATATAGCACTTAAAAAATAACCATACAGTACAAACAAGAAAAAAGACAAAGACAGAAGTGCTGGGATAACACAGAAAAGTTAAAAACTTATTTCCACTGTGGTCCCACGAAAAATAAAATCACAAGCAAATCGGCACGACAACAATTAATAAAAAATAAAATCATTTTGCTCACGTTGAATCATTGCTTCATAAAAATACTTCTTTAACTTTCTTTTAAACAGAGAATTTGAAGTAATACTCTGTATATTTCTTGGAACTTTGTTCCATTCAACACTAGCTGTATATACAAAACTATTCTGATAAAACCGAGCCCCACCTTGAATAAAAATAGAATAGGGTCCGGATCTCGTTCTATGGACATGACTGTTAAAAACAAAATTATCAGACAAATATTTCGGTGCTAATCCTAATGTAACTCTATGAACATGATTGAGTTTTATATATACGACTCTGTGGATAACAGGTAGCCATCCCATTTGTTTGAAGTGAACCGATTCAAGGTGTGCTCTTGCTGACATACCGAGGGCAAACCGTATAACTTTATTTTGGGAAGTTTGAAGTTTTTGTTTGCTTTTTAAAGTCAAGGCACTATACCAGTAAGAGCTTGCATAATCAAAATGGCATTGTATCAAACAGTTAGCCAACAGTTTTCTCGTATGAAAATCAAAAAACTTCTTATTACGATATAAAAACTTGAGACGAGAGCATGTCTTTTTAAAAACCTTAGATGCTACTGTTTCACCAGACAAGGATTGATCCAAGTCAGTACCAAGATATTGCACACACCGTTTTGCAGCGATGTTGACATCCCCACACAGAACCTGCATTTCCGAACACTGTTTTAATTTTCGACTATAACCAAACAGGATAGATTCTGTTTTACCGACATGAAGAGACAATTTATTATCAACTAGCCATTCATTGAGATAACCCAATTCCTTACTAAGTTTTGTTTGCATATACAGTATGCACTGTATACTATGTCTACAGATCTCGATAGCATTTGAACCATTACCACGCTTTCATATTTTAATTTGTTTGCGGAAGTTTTCTTTAATCATTTTATGAAACCAAAGTTAAGATGTTATCGATGCCTTCAGCAAGCATAATTATAAATTATTCAGACTTTTACAGGATGACAAGTAAGTTAATTTGGACGTAAAATTAAATTATCCGATTCTCTACTACATCTACAGTCAGTAATATATTATACAACTTAATAAACGATAACATATATATATATATATATATATATATATATATATATATATATATATATATATACGAAAATGGATTGCTTGTCAATGCAGGCAAAGTATAGTGCTCAATGCATTTCTGCATTAATCATCAGGAGACCATATGATGATTGCTTAGCGCATGAAACAGCCTGTAGAGTGACAACTACAAGTTCCTAGATTCTCAGTATATATATATATATATATATATATATATATATATATATATATATATATATATATATATATATATATTATATATATATAATAATGACACAAATTACTTTAAGTACAAAGTAATAACATCTGTTACTAAAGTTACATTTATCCGCATCCTGCATCCATCAGACAGAAGTGAAAGGATTCCTGCGTTACACTTCTTAAATCTTTAATGCCGCTTGTATAAAAAAGTTTGGTTCTGCAACCATGTTGAGCTGAAACTGAATCGCTTCAGTAGTATATTGTTTAATTGTGTGTGACAAACATAATTAAAGTGGAAGTGGTAGCTCTGTGGTCAGTTACCCAGGAAAAAACATTTTCATCATTTATAACTCGCGCGATTTTTCACAAAAAACGATAAAAATAGCACAGGAAGTTGCCCATGTAACTTGAATCATGGGAAAAAAGCTCCAAGCTTGGAACATGCATCATGTGATATGGAAGGGACCATCTTCGGACGGGTATGGCCCCCACATTGTCCACTAACAGTAACACAGTAGTAAACAGCAACACAAAATCTGACAGTGGACAGTTTATTATAAGTGATTCATCGTTTATGCAAGGATAGTCAGTATAAACAAAAGTTATGTAAATACGCACAGCCTGATGTAAGCATGGGTGAGTGGACAATGCCATACCCATGGGAAAATGGTCCCTTCCATATACATTATGCAAGCTCCAGGCTTGGCGCTTTTTCCCATGATTCAAATTACATGGGCAACTTCCTGTACTATTTCTATCTGTTTTTGTAAAAAATCGCGCGAGTTATAAATGGCAAAAAAAGCTTTTCTGGGGTAAGTGACCACAAAGCAAGCACATATGTACAAATCATCCTTGGTGAACTTCCCCTTTAAGTCAAATTGGGAAGAAGATCGGTAAAACATTGATATATTTGCAATGATAAGGACCGAACGTCGCTTATTGTAGTTTTTCATAGGGACCTTCAAAAACGGTGTTAGGGTAAACGTTAATAAAATAATTACGGAATCGATATCCTGGAAATACGCACATTGCACAGATATCAGCGGTAATCTTTGATACACTTCCGTTTTGATATTTCTTGTGTTGTAATTCGCAATGTCGAAATACCTTCACGTAACTCATCGACACTGCTTGTTGTCTGCAATGTCCCCTGTCTCTGCTGGGAACTGAATGTCGATCGCGACTAGAATTAATTTGTCAATTGTAACATGGATAATAAATATCACGCGATGTACAAGCAAGGCTAAAACTTTGTATTTCTACGAACTTCCGGGAGAAGAAAGAGGATTTGCATTCGTTTCGTGGAAAATAACACCAGAAGTTAGCTGTATTAAAAAATGTCAGAACTCGCACAGAAAAATGACAAAATGGCAACTGTGCAATTATACTGCATGAAAATATTTAGTTCAAAAACGAATCCCGTAATTCGTGCAGGCAGAGTATAGGGGTAAGAATAAATATGGGCACTGCTTTTGAAAAAAATTTGCAATTGATAGTTCAGTTTGTGTTGCATGTTTTCCTTCCCTTTGCGCGTCTGTGTTGCGTCTGTGCATTTCATAACAAGGCAATCATCGTTATGGTTTTCTGTCGCAACATGAAAATTCACACTGTTATTCCGAATTCTGTTTTTCAGTCTACTATTATTGCCGCGTCGCAGACTCATGCAAACAATTTCGACAAACAATCCCGATCAATGGTGGATTTCCCCCAGAATCATGTCAACATCTGAAAGTTGAAAAGTGAATTCACCGTATAACATTGGCGACATGAAAATATTTAAGGCACTAGTAGCTAACACTTTTAATGTATATTCCACAGTGACATCAATTGTAGCGTTATATAAAATAGAGTTTCCTTTCCTACAATGTCCAAAGATCTTGATGGCGTTAAGCTCGGCAATGCAGGTTGTCACGGTGTAATATCAAATGTCACTGATGACAACTGAATTCTAGTGATTACAAGGGATTCATTGTCAAAATTAATATAAGTAACATTCCTAATTTCTTTGTGAGGCCTTGCATTTCAACAAAAATAGGGAGAATGATCGAAGAAATAAACGTGAATAATTTCCCCGAACTATAATAAACGTTTGTTCAAACTATATACGGCTTGTGACTTTGATAAGTTTATGTTTGTTTGCATTCAGGATTCGAACAATTTCTTTCGAATCATTGAAGAAAGCTAACCTATCATAAACCACTGACGAAAATTGTTTCAGTGATCATAAAATTGAACAGATGAACTTCCTTCCATCGACTCTAATGTGCCATTCGAGAGTGAGTAAAATGATTTTGCCGTTTAGTACAAGATTACACCTAACATTTATCATTCGATCCGTCACCCTGCCAATTAAGCGGGTTCCATATAATAGCATTTAGACGAGATGAACTACTTTCCACCGACTCTGAACGTGTCATTCGAGAATGTATACAAGATGTTTTGCTGTGCACTGTTTCACTACGATTTATCATTTAATCCGTTACCCAGCGCTTAAATCTGGCGGGATAAAACAATACTTGGAGCCATCCACTTCAACTCATGTTTAGGTGTGATCAATCAAGCGAAAGCGTATCACAGGCGACATATGGTCACCGTGGTTTATTCTATTTATAGTTTGACAAAATTATCAAACGAAACTAATTGTATTTGCTTCAGGGACCCTGGATTTCGTAAACAACAATAGGTATCGAGAAGTGTTCACGCATGTACGTTAAAATATTCAAAGCACTTTTGCGGGTTTGAAAATTGGAATGCTGCAACGGATAAAAGAGTCCATTACTGATACTCCAAGTGTTTAAATCGGTTTTAGCTTACTCACGTCTGATTTACGCCACTACGACTAATGGGCTTACTTAGAAGTAAACTTACTTAGAATATGAGAGGGTTGACAACAGTAGAACAGAATGTATGTTTGTAGTCTTGTAGATTCACCCATATTGCAGGCATATTCACAAATGCTCTACAGCGGATATCAACATGATGAAGCCAATGACGTCTTGTTTTGTGTCCCCATTAGATTCGACCATTTTTTGAAAGTGAGCAAAACATTTGCAGTGTAAATGGATAAGTGAACTTTGATGAGATGAATGTTCATAGAGTATACAGTGATTCGTGTCGAGTCAAATACACTCCAGCCTCTTGCATTAATCTTGGTGTCATATATCCTTTGTTAAATATTTTAGTTTTCACATGAATGAATATCAGAAACGTGATATAATATCTTGTCTGATTCCTTAGTTTTTACTAGGTTTCGTTCCAAGCTTGTTGCATCTCTCAAAGTGTGTACTATTTACACCGTCACCATTCCTCTGTGAACTGTTCCTATAATTTACAATGACCTGAAATGATACAGGTGACAAAGCTTCATTTCTGTGTGTGGTAGTATTTTTATATCTTTATATCTTTTTATATATAAAATTACAACAATCAAAAACAAATCCATAGCGTTAAAAAACCAGTTCCTGAACATCAATATTAAATTGCTGACACAATTGCAACATCCAAACGTGGTCATCGCCATTACTCAGCAGTAGGTATACATACATACATACATACATACATACATACATACATACATACATACATACATACATACATACATACATACAGACACAATAAGACAGATAGACAGATGGACAAACAGTCAGAAATATGGGAAACTTACTTTATTCATCTTTCTTCTTGTTTAGTTGGTGTCTTCGAATTTACAACAGTAGAAAATAAAATCGATTATGTATTAATCTCTGTATGAATTTTCCAGCTTTTACTGTATACATGTTATTAATGTAAATGGCATGCATAAGTAGTAAATGCAAGACCAAGTGTCACTGCATATGTGTAGCCCAGTTGAACTATAATTTTTGTAATAGCTAAAGTGACTTCTGTCAGTGTTTGGTGTATGCCTGCTTGAGAGGTCATGAGCATCGATTTTGGTAAAAAAGCAGCCTTTCTTTGTTGCTTTTAGCTTGCAGGCATAGCTCCATTTTTTGCAACTCTTTTGTAAATGGTTCTACCTAATTTTGATCTATGTATTGACTGAAGTTTCTTGTTCATTCAAATGCAAACAACTTACCTTCTTCTTAAAAAGAAATGTGCCATGAGAAAAGGCTTGGGCAGACAGAGATACCTTAGCTTTGAGTGAATTGAAACAAGCTGAGCTTCAAAACAAGATCTAAAATAGAAAGTAGATGGTAAGAATGAGAGCTTGGTGAGTAACCATGGATATATGAGCCCTAGGGAATAGAAAAAGTGGACCGCGTGCACAGTTTTTTACAGAAAGCAGATGAAGAGGACAAGAAGAAGAACAGAAAATCCACATATAAGAGAAACACAAGAAAGAGAAAATTGATAAAATTTGTGTCTAATTGATGCATCGAATGGCATGTATGCTGTATAATAATGTACACATACATTTGATATCCCAGTCGAAACGCACAAAAATATAAGCAATTAAGAGAACGGACGGCGGCGAAGAACAATTTCAGGCTAATTACAAACCGAGTTCTCTTTGGGAGTAGGTTAGTTAGCCCTTCTACACATGGTCAATCCCTAATATCACATTTGATTTCACAAACATAAAGGTGCTAAACATCCGTAGCCTACACGATGCAAATGAAGACAAACGATCAAATCATGTATATCATTAAAAAGCCTAAACTCGGCTCTTTCTAACGATATATTGGATTATATTTTAGTGAAAGAAATTAAGGTGATTGGAAAGGCTATTTTTGCACCAATTCTTTTCTCAGAGTTAATGTCAAGTTTCAAGTATTAAAATCAAGATATTTAGTTCAAATTTTCAGGATAACTCCCTTAGTTAATATTTTCTCCAAAGAATATAAAAATTGTATATTTGCAGCCATGATTTTGAAATATGACACCAGTAAATATTAAAATTTAATTTTTCATATATTTTTTACATATTTGAATTTAATAATAATTGGATAGTATTAATATTACCAAATTAGTTATAAATATGTTGACACTATTTATTGTAAGATTTGTACGGCAGGATTTGTAAATAAAATTTGTTTTTATGATTTTACATGGGTTTATATATCAAAAAATTATTAAAAAGGAAAATTGTGCCGTACAAATCTTATCTGTAACCTTGTTAATAGGCTGTAAAAATTCCATGTCCATATCTCATTTCAAAGTTGGATTAATTTGGTATACAATTATGTAGGAAAACTGTTATTCTGTCAAAAATGTTGAAAACAAGCCATATTTGCACCCCTCTTTTGAAGTCATAGAGCAGTTTTTTTGGTTAATGTCACTTTTGACACCTCTTTGATACTCAAAGAATCTAAAAATGCATTTACAATAGCAGCCACTCACTCTGAATGCCAGCACCGCCTTGTCAAACTTTCCTGAAAAACAGCAAATAATGACTTTCCCTTTTCAAACATTTTATTAAAAGCTAGGGGACCTCTACCATAGTTAATACACTAAGGACTCCCCAACTTCTTCTTATTTGGTCAGTTTTTCAGAAGTTTTAACAGGCTATAACTCTGCAATGCCTTTGTGCCCAAATGTCTAGTTTTTTTTATTCCACAGAGAATGTTGACTACTTTTATATTTTAATAGTTTTGTTGAAATTTATAACTGACGCTCTAGCCTTTCCAACCACCTTAAGAAATTAAGAAAACTCCTGAAACGACATGCAATATGTCGACATGTCTTCTAATCAAGAGTTTTAAATGACTTTCCCAAAAGGGGAGGAGCCGAAGATTTCTATGAGAAAGGGGAAGATGGCGAGCGGAAAAAAAATATTCTTTCACGTAGCCCATCCAAAGTTCGAGAGGGAAAAAAATCTATTCATGCAATTGCTGGTCCACCTACCGTACATAGCCTCTTCAACGTTGGAAATGGCAAAAAAGATGTTATATCGATTGCGCGACCAGCCGCGGTAGCCAGCCCCTCTGAAGTTCGAAAGGGCAAAAAATGTGATCATGCGATTGCTGCTCCACCTTCCGTACGTTGCCTCTCCAAGGTTGGAAATGGCAAAAAAGATGTTATATCAATTGCGTGCCCATCTAGGTTAGCTAACTCCTCCAAGGTTTGTATGGGGAAAAAATCTGTTCATGCAATTGCTGGTCCACCTACCGTACGTAGACTCTCCAAGCTTGGAAATGGCAAAAAAGATATTATAAATAAATCACTGACAGCTACAGTACCCAGGAAATTAACAGTTACATATATTTTGGAGAATACGCCAGAGATGTCTCCTCAACTGGCCTCCATATAAGTCACAAGACTAACACTCAGCCTACTTACTACGCGCTGACAGGCGGCATAGCTAAGTCCGCAAAAGCGACAGCAACAAAATGTAAGATCGGAACTGAAATTGTTGCTAAAGCCAAAAGACGGGAGTATAAAGCCAGAAGAAAGGGTAAGAGCAGTGCTGTTGAAAAACAAGACAGTGTCAGTGGCTCAATTTCACAGCAGAACCGAACTAACATTGTTTCTAAAGCTAACAGAAGATAGGGTAAAGGTAACAGAAGAAAGAGGAGCAATGTTGTTGAAACACAAGGCAGTGACAGTGACTCAAGTTCAGGAGTCATACCGCCAAGCATTGAGGACGAAAGGCTACCCTACCCATTGATATTATTGTGACACAATTTCGACAGAAGGGACAAAGAGTAAAAGATTCAATTGAAGTAAAGCCGCTGGCAGGGAGTGTACACCGACTTGAAGGAAGTGTGACAGATAAAGGAGTAGAGGAGATCGACGAGAAGCAATGTGTAAAAGGGAAAGGACCAAGGGAAGTAGACACACAGGCAGGCAGTTTAGTCCGACACGAAGGACTTGTGACAGAGGACAAAGCAGAGGAGATATACAAGGAGTGCAATGTAGAAGCGATAGAACCAGGGGAAGTAGACACACAGGCATGAAGAACAGCAGACAGCAGAAGAAACAGAGCAGATAGACGAGGGGAGCAGTGATGATAAGTATACCTCTATTTCAATCGCTGATAGTACCTCCAGAATAAGTGACTCATGCTCATTGGAAGAGACTGATCATTCTAAAGACCACACGTGGTGCTTTCAGATGTTGTCCCTCTCTTCCAATGACGAGGAGCCCTAGGAAGGAAGTTTCAGAGAAGCACCGTAGAGCAGCCCAAAGTTGTTCCCCTCAGACACCGAGACTAGTTCCCTATTTGGTAGCCAGGTAAGCAAATTCATATTCAGATGTAGAAATCTCATTTATCTTCTGTAGAAAAAAAATGTGTTGACAACAAAAATGTTGGAAATTTCAGCATGACATACAGATTAGGGTTAGGCACGGTGGTTGATATGCAGAAGCCCAAAACTGAAACATTGGACAAACAAAACATTACAGCTTATGTCTCATTAATTGAGAGATTCACTGTATTGCCACATATTAGAAGTTTCAAACTGGCAAGTTGATTTTTTTATATGTGCCTATATACTATTCTTACTGCAGTTGAAACCCTTGTCGATAGAGGAGCTCTGAAGTGGGAATACTACAAACCATTGGAGTATCTTTTAACTTCAGAGAAGACATTAATGACAGTAAAGAACTTGAGGAGACGGAAGAAGAATGCATGGAAAGAAATGCTTGGCGAGTAGCATAGGAAGTGAAACTAAGAATTGATGGGGAGCCTGGTCCTGCTAAAGACTACATGAAGGCATTTGTCTGCTGTCGAGCTGGTTTATAGTTTCTCATTCAACGTTGTTTTCCTGTAAATGAAAGTGATGATCAATAAAGTATCTGCATTTTGATTTCTTCTCAAAACTAACATTTTGTGGATGTTTTCACTGAAATTGTTCCTGTTATGAGACATATGTAAAGTGCACACAATTAATGACAATATAATGTGTTCATGACAACCTACTCTGTACATGTTGATGTACGTTCAATACTTCTCTTTGATGTTATAGACCAGCAGCTCTTTTTCAATACAAAGTATCTCACCCAGTATACAAGCACTCAGTCACAAGCCAAGAGGTAAGGAATTCCAGGTCATGCATATTTTGCAAACATTGAAGCCTTCATGATGAATCACTGTAATCTTGGAGAGATGTACTTGGAGTATCTGAAAGGAGGCTGTGTCAGTGTAACTGGTGAATGCAGAGCAGTTTAAAGTACACTTTACTTGGAATTTAGAGGTATACTTTTTTTAAAACTATAACGAAAGATATTCAAACCATTACCATAAATTGATATGTATTTGGTATGGGCAATCTCAACAAAAACATTGTCAAGTGTATTTTAAAAATAATATGTAATATATTTGTTTCTGACATCGGGGGGGGGGGGTTAACATGTCTGATAGAAGCCACCAATTCAACTGGATTCACTCTCTGCAAAGTACACATTTTTAGGTTTTTCTTTTCTTTGTGTTATAGGTGAAATGTGTTAATTTTGTGAACAAGCAGAATATAGCATTCCAAACATAGAAAGAGGTCACACACTAGTGCCAGATAGGGCAAAGAAACCTAGATTCCACTACTTAACACCTAGTGAATCCCCAAATTGCAATGATGAGGGAACACCCTTCGAAATAGGTGAATTTCAGCCAAAAGTCAAGTTAAATAGACTCTTTTGAAAAAAGGTATTTTGTATCTTTAATACTCAATTACATATTACACACAATTTTGCTCACTATTTGTAATAGTTTTGAAATGGTATTAATCTAGTTCATCTTGTGAATTGCTATATTTAAGTTATATCACTTGCACTATTTTTCAGGGGAAATATCTTATTGGAATACAGAAGACATTGGTGCAATTTCTGTTAAGTATATTACTCCTACCTCCCTATTCACGAGATATATTCAGTATCTTGAGTAAATGAAACTAAAAAGAGAGAAACGGGCAGAAGAAAGACGACAACAAAGTGCACTAGACAGTTGGAAGGTATATGAAGACTTTGACTGGCATAAGATGTATGAGAATTACACAATCGCTAAACAGAAGGTCTCTGTCCTAGACAAGCATGTTCAGCACAACAGACTGAATTCATAAGGTTTGATAAAAGGCAGATAAAATTAGACTGATTGTAAAGCCCATATCGCTAAGTCTTACATTGAGGACAATGATACAAGTCAGCATGAGGAGGAGGACAAACAGACTACTGATCAAGACAGTGATGACAATGAGGATGTAATTGCAGAATTTTCAGAATCAGTCTTCAACATCAGATTTACTTTCATATGATGGGTCCAAAGAAAGCACTGTTTCTGAGGATGATTCACAACCATAAGAAGTGACCAGATCTGGTCGTACAGTGACAACATACCGAAGCAGACTGTTCTTTGGCAATATGGATTAAAAGAATGTTTTATCATAGATTTAAATTTATAAACCAGTTTTTACCAATCAATTCTTATTATTGAATTATTTAATGCTGTATTGTTTATCATAGAGTCACAGCATGAATTTCAATGTTTGCCAGAAAATGTATTACTTTCATGCTTCAAATTACTCTTTCTTGTGAACCAGTTTGTGTATCAAAGTCACAGTATGTACCACTTTAATAGCACAAAGATTACTGTAGAAACCATACCAGAGCACAGACACCTGTAGATCTGTATTTTTTGTCATTTGTAACATTGGTTATTTCATCAGTATGTCTTATGTACATCCTGTCAAACTCTACAAAGTTTAGACATCCGTAATCAATGGTATAATTTATCAACGCTTTACAGAATTCGAGGAATGTATTTTTGAAACAGGGGGAGGGTCACAAATTTTTCACCCCACCTCAGGAGAGGGTCATAAATTTTTGGACAACATGTCAGGGGAGGGTCAAGATTTTCTGAGCACCGTCGTTCCGAATCCCCACGGCCCTCCCCCTGCTAGTTTACGTCCAGTCCCTAACCACGCAAAGGCTTTTTGAAAATATAAGAAACAAAAACGAAACGACTCCGACTTCCGTGACGTAGGGTGATATTGAGGGGTTTGGGTACGGAATTTTCCGAATTTCGGCGACGTGCCAAGGAAAATGCTAGCGTTTAATCGGTTTTGTAATAAATGTCCAAGCATTCAATACATCTTCGGAAATCGCACATTTCAGGCTTTCTAACGATGTATCTGGTTTCTGACAAATGTTAGAAATTAAAGAAAAACGACTCCGATTTCCATGATATAGGGTGATATTTTTCGGCTATAGGGGTTTACCTAATTATTTATATGAAGATATTTGCATAGGTAATTGGAAAAGTTGGCGTATTTTATGAACAATTTGGCACAGCGCAAAGCGTTTTTGCATGTTAGATATAAGAAAATTGATATAAATGAGTTGTAATAGACCGTAACTTTGGCTGGCGACTAGGGTTAACCCCGCTAACCTTTATTTCAATTTGAAAATGCAGCGAGCTCATGTTCAAGTCCAGAACCGTAGATAATTTTATGTACTCATAGGTTATGTATGGGTTTCTCGTACGTTATTATTCTTTTCTACGCATTTTTGATCTCAAGTCAAGACTTTTTTGGTGAGAATTTTTCTCTAAGTCCCTGGATCTTCCGGTCATTTGTTGCGGTCACAAGCTTTCCCCAACACAGGGTATAGAAGCCAAAGTGTGCTTCGTCTGTGTAATTCTGAAACCAGATTTTCTTTTTGAAACGCCTTTCACTTAAAAGATCTGACTTCACTAATAAAATTATAAAGTTAGTGTTCCAAACTCAGCTAAAACGGCCCATAGGAATACATGCATGTTATGGTTAGGGATATACTAAATTCAGTGACGGGCCCTGTAAAATGCTAGCGTTTCATAGGCTTTCTAACAAATATCAAAATATCCAATATACTGTTGGAAAGCGTATAATTTAGGCTCTCTAACCGCGTATAAGGTTTCTGACATATATCAGAACTTTTGATTTTTTCGCTCATTTTGTTTCGATAAGTGAATAGCCAAGACGAGCTTTCCCCAGTATAGGCACAGAGAAACATGAACAGAGTCGCAACGGGTATTGTTTAAGGTGTGAAGCGGTTACGTAACCCATCCATGTTCGCCTGGCCTCAAGTTGCTCTCGTCTCTCTTTTCCGAAGAATGCCAACCATGCATCCTTCGGTAATGTTTTTGATTTTCGGCAATTGTTAAGCGAAAGTATGTTCGACAAAGTTTGTGTTGTTGTTGTCGTGTGGTGCTGAGCGGAATTGACTTGCTGGCGAAAACGGGGGTGTTTTGAGCTTCAGGAAAGTGAGTTTTACCGTTTTAAAAAATCCTCTCATATTTTTATGAATATATAATGAGTGTGTTTGAACCAAATTTGAAAGTCTTTTATCGATACTGTCTGGTTTTACTCAATGGTTTACGGTCAGTCATACCATCTTTTACACGTGCGTCAAGGAAGGACATGTTTGTGAAACTGCTGGCGTGTTATGTTTTGATTGGCGTGAAGCAGTGTTTCTGGCCTGAGAGCTCACAAAGTAACTATGGTTGCTACGCGACTGGCAGTACGATGCCATCTCGTCGTATTTTTCGCATAATCTTGTGTATCTATCAACCACAAAGAAAGCCTCCAAAAAGTTTAACACCTTCGAAGCTCATTTTAATATGAAAAGCCAATAGTCTACCGAGACGACCATGGAACAAAAGGCATGCAAGCGTTGCGACTCTGTCTATGTTTCTCTGTGGTACAGGCTAGAAGCCAATGTGTGCGTCTTTGTGCATTTCCAGTGTGTTCTTATGTCACCGTATTTTCTTTTCCACTTGCACCAATAACAGCTTCAATTCACTGTATTGTTAAAATCCAACATGTCGGATCAAATATTTATAAGTTCTGGGTCATCATGTGATGACTCCAATTATGATTCAACTTACCAGCCAGGTCTCTCAGATAGTTGCGAGTCCTCTGATTTAGAGTTCGACATCAGTTTCCCAAAAGGGAAATAGCCATAGATTTCAATGAGAAAGGGTAAGATGGCGAGCGGAAAAAATATTCTTTCACCTAGTCCCTCCAAAGTTCGAAAGGGAAAACTGCGTTCATGCAATTGCTGGTCCATCTAAGGTACATAGCCTCTCCAAAGAAGAAGCAGAGGAAATAAACGAGGAGAGCAGTGATGATGAGTATACTTCTGTTTCAATCGGTTATAGTACCTCAAGAATGAGTGACTCATGCTCATTGGAAGAGACTGATCATTCTAAAGAAGACCACACGTGGTGCTTTCAGATGTTCTCCCTCTCCACCGATGACGAGGAGCCCCAGGAAGGAAGTTTTAAAGAAGCACCGCAGAGCAGCCCAAAATTGTTCCCGTCAGACACTGTGACCAGTTCACTATTTGGTAGCCAAGTAAGTAAATTCATATTCAGATTTAGAAAACTTAATTATCTTCTCTAGAAAACTTTACATATGATAAAAATATTATGTATACATTAATTATTGCAAGTTATAACTAACTGTTAATCATCAACATTCTATATCATTTTATATTTGTTGTCCTGCAGGGGTGAAACCACATAAACACCAGGATTGTGAAAAAAAGTTGGCAGAAAGTGAATGTCTACGTGACACTATGGAAGGGATAACTGTGAAACAGATAGTAGATAGGCTGAGGTGTATTCTAAAGAAATAAAAGTAGTGGCTGTTGTTTCATGTTTCTTTGTTGATGGTTTTTTAAAAGGACATGAATGTAATAATATACTGATTTCAAAATGCACACCGTAACTTGAAAGGCACTGTTATGGGAGGGATATCAGTGATACAGACAATAGTTAGGTAGAAGTGTATTTTCAGAAAAAAATGCAATTTTTGATGTTTCATGCTACTTTGTTGTCATTTAAAAAACAGATGAATGTAATAAAGTACAAGTGCTGTCCAATTACCACTAATTTTAAATTGCTAAGTACATTTTAAACTCAGCGCTTGAAAGGGGCAGTTGTTGAAACATGCACCAATGATGCAAATGCACAAATGATGCAAAAGGCATCATGAAGTATTTCGGATGAATAATGAACGTTAAAGACATACATACATAGGTAAACAAGATAAAAATATTGATAAATGGAATGTATCAGATAAGGAAATCACGTTTTACTACTTAGAACCAATACCCACAAGGCTGCGTTCAAAAAAATGGTGGGGGCCCCTGGAGGAATTCAGGTTGGGGATTTGAAATTTCTTTGGGTAGTTGAGCGGGTATTTCAAAATTTTCCATAGGGTGTAGGGGGATCTGAAAATATTTGGTACCCAATTCCTTTTACATTTCCAGATTCCACAGCTTGGTAAGAAATTCATTGAAAAATGGATAAAATTGTTATGTCAGCCCATTGCTACGGCTACTTGCACAAAGTCTCAAATCATCTTGTAGATACTGCTGGCAGATTGTAATTGAAATGATTGGCATAAATGTTAATGATCTCTGATAAATAGATGAAATACAACACAGGTGGATACTTTGGAAAATTCTCCATATATAACTTTGCACACTCCCTAAACATTGCCTGGTAATTGGCCGATACCAAGCAATGATGTAAAATCAATTAAATGAATGACCTGGACTGCTGTAATTTTTTCCATGGTCAAAACACTAGTCTGTGTGAAAACATTTGATAAATGATCTGATGATTCGAAATTGTCAACACCTTGAAATTAAAGTTTTAAACTGTGATAAATTACTCCAAGAAAAATCTGTAAAAACACAAGTCTAATGTAAGAGACTAAGACTATCTGAATAAAAAACACTAGTTTGACTCTTAATGGCGATGTCAACTCAACATGAACTGAGAAGTACTTTGATAATGTTTATACAAACTTAAATATTCGAAACACCTGACACCACTTCTTGGTCTTCTGACCAGAGGTCCTTATATGTTTCTTTCATGAATATGACTTTGTTTGTGTATCGTCTATTTACTGTCTGTTCTTTGCTGTTTGTGTCTATGTTTAAAACTGTAGTCTTACGAATTCTGACCTAATGCCGTTGGATTATGGATAGGTATTATTACGATTATTAGCACTTTAGAATTGAAAAAGACAACATGTTCAGGTGAAGGTAAAGTAACTTTGTATGTCTTTCCTATTTTGAATGTTGTCTTTTGTATCTTTTACATATCACTACCCTCCTTTATGTTTTCAGAGTCATCTTCCTCATTGAGGCTAGCTTTATCCTCTTCCTCCTCCATGCTGTTGTCATCATCAGTGTCCTCAACATCACTTTCCTCACTTTTATCGACATTGTCATCCTTTTTCTCCTCCTCAATCTCTTCATTATCATCATCATTTTCATCACAATCACCATCACTTGGAGTATTATTGCTTGAAATACCTGCACCTTTATTTCTAAAATGCTCTCTCTCGAATTATTGTCAGGAATTGATTAAACTGCACTTCAGCATCCTCAGAAAAGCATTCGATGGCAAGAAAATATTATATTCCCTTCTTGTGAAATTTTGGTCTAAGCTTAAACCCTTGTAAGTTTACGTCACCAACGTTCAGTTTTATTTCAGATTTCTGCAGATATTTGCAGGATGTAATGAATTCTGGTACAAGTTTATGTACTTTCTCTTTCTCTTCATTTGTCAACACTGAATGTAGAATTCTTGATGCTTGTATCATTTCAACCTTCTTCTTTCTCTGCCTGACCTTCTTGCGTTGCTCTTACTTTTACTTCTTCTCTCGGCTACATTAACAGGTGTTGAGGGAACCCGTTTACAAAGAACTATTGCTGAGTTTGAAATCTTATCCTCCAGACTGTGTGTACTTCTTCTGCTCATGTAAAGCTGACATATGCCCATCAATGAATTTTCACTCATTGTTCGCCCAACTGTATAGATGATGATCTTCGTTGAACAACTGCTTTCTCCGATTAGCTGTTCGTTCTAGCACTGCCTCAATTTTCAGAGAGATTTGATGAACTTCCTTTGCAGTGTTTTCAGCCTTCTTTGCATCTGCCAGCTTTGGAGTTTTTGGTACACTGGAGTACTGATTTACATTGACAGCTATACCACTGCTGCCCTTTAGTTGCCTATCCACTGTAGTGATTATATTTTGAATATCCAGAGTGACCTCCCACCTGAATTTTCTTTGAAGTATCAAGTAGTTTTTGAAGTTCTAAACTTCTGAGCGAACTTCTTCATAGAGCTCCTTGCTAACTTCATTGAAAGTTTTAATCGTAGGCTGAAGGTATTCGGTATGCCATACTTCTTCATCCATTCAGGTTCCTTTTGTGTTGATACAAAAACAAATCTTCCACCTTGTAAACGCATTTCTGCAATTAAAAAGTCAACAATAAAATATCAGAAATCAGAAAGCATAGTATTAAAATGTTAAGTTTGATTTGTTCTTGTTCTACAACACTATGCTACTGTTACACTCTGATATAGTTTCAACATTACTCTTGTAAAATCATGGCTTTGTATGAAAATCGTCTGAACATACTTCAGCTGAAATAGCCAAAAACACATAAATAAACACTTCACTATAACGAACACACTTGCAAAAAATCAGTCCCTTCTCCTTAAAACTACATCAATTTGACTTCCAAATTGTACGCAATCCATATTTTGGCATATGAAAATGTCAATAGGGTGATATTACTGAGGTCATATATTTTAAATACTTGATAAAACATTGAAATACATACCTTTCTGAACTCTGTTTGCATTTGAGGTTGATGAACTCTGAGCCACAGTACTCGGGTTACATGAAGTGCCTGGCCTGGCCATTTCCAAAGCATTGTGAAACCTTAGCTTGTACCCATTTTTCAATGCTAGACCAGTGACCACCAAAAGTTGATTGATTTCTGAACTTTTCACTGATTTTAGCTGGTCTAAATCGTCGTAGCTGTGATCTTTAAATTTAGAAATGTACTGAGCCAAGTTGTTCGATCTGAGCCAGCTCGACACAGCATTGCTTTGTTCAGCCATGATTTTGGCGATGTCAACTCACTCAACTCATGGTGAATATGTACTTCCGGACCCCGGGTCGGGGGTCAAGGATCAAATATCCCATGAGTCCAGGTTATCAAATATGGCAGCTAACCAGTACAGCTGGCACATGTACGTCGTTCATTCTCAGAGTCAGGCAGCCTCCACGTACAGAAAATTTAAAAATATGTGTCAAATTTCAGTCATCAGGAAACAGCCATTGGCAGGCGATCATTGGCAGCGAAGTATTGGAGAATCCTAAGTCAGATGAGTGATATAATATATAATTCAAAGATCCCATTGCCTTCCCCTGAAATGAATGTTGTGTTGAAACAATGAATGTATAAAACAATGTACTGAAGCTGTGCATATTGTATTTCATCAATTTCAAGTAAAAACAAGTCATTTTGCCAGTGTTTGCTGCAATATATTAAATGTTGCGCAGGGATTCAGAAGTAAACACTTCACAGCAACAAGAGATTTGTTTTGAACTTTGTATGAATTTCAGTAGTAACTCCAGGTGAGCGGATGAGCCAATATTTATTTTATTTTATGCCAACGTTGTTATGTAATCACATTCACAGTGTGCCACAGAAGTCTTGTTTTGTCAATGGTAAAGTTTAAATCATCGGGAAGGGGACTGTGGTTAAATTGTAACTAGTTGAACAAATCAAGGGCAAATACTGCGTCAAATATTAGACGTTAAGTACGCGTATACACATGTTACAATCCCGAGAATTTTATATTGAACTACATTAAAATTCTTATTAAAGAACATCAGAAAAATAAAAAGCACAGGCACATATCGTTTTTGTATTTCAGGTAAATATGGACGTCATTAGCACAAGGATTGACACCTATGAAACCAATGGCTTCCACACAAAGCCAAGAAGAGGCAGAAGACACAACCCGATCATGTACACCAACAGACAAGTTAAAGTCCGTGACCTCAAAGGCATAGCAAACTTCACACTGAAGCAGCAGGGGAAACATTTAATTCGGTCTGCATGCGTCAACAGTTTGGCATAGGAGTGCACCAAGAAACAAGAGGAAAATACTATAAGTATAAGGCACTGTTCTGTACCCAAAAGGCCCCTAAAGCTGATGACAAAGACAATGAAAACACTCATCATCAGCGAGCCCACGTCAGACACATTCAGAAGTTCTTCTGGTCAAATAAGACTAGGGAAAACAGAAAGTATGTCTGTGGAAAAAGCATGGATGATAAAGCTTACTTGCGTCCAAGGACGGACAAGTGAAGGCTTCAGCAAAGCAATAAACATCAAAATTCTTGCTTCAAGTGATTACCGAAAATACAGAAAACTGCCAAAGTATGACTTTCCAGAGAGTACCATGTATATTACTCCAAGCACACACCGTGCCTTACACAAAGAAGTTGTTAATGATGGCAGTGAAAAACTCGTCTCCACTGGTGATAGACACTTTGTATTCATTAGACCAAAGTTTGCTGTTGATTCATCATGGGACAACATGGTCTAATGAAAGTGTTGATCTTGATCATGAGTACTATGATGAGTTTATTGTATCAGGAACAGGGACAAACTACCCAAAAGGAGCAACCTGCTTTATGAAGAGAGTCAAAGACCATTGTCATACGTTCTGTCAAATGACATTACCAGATGACTACAAACAGGTGGTACCAGGTGATCCAGAGTGTCAGTATGCAAAATACGAGTCATTGAAAAGTGCAACTGAAAAACTGAAGACAGTACCAATACCAGACGATGAACAAAGGGTCATTGGTAGACTATTTCCTCACATTGATAAAGTGTCAGCATAATTGCACACCTGTGTCAGTGTCATCAATTCATCCCAAAGCAAGTATGAAGACATTGATGCAGCTTTCAAAGAATGTGTCGGCCTGTGCATTTCTGTCATTGATGTTGTGAGTGACATGAATCTGCCCAAAATAAAACCAAGATGGGCAGAATTCACAGATGCCGTCCCTGTTGTTGGTGTAAGTAATCATGAAGTACATTTCAGGTGTGCAGAACTCTGTAAGCAATTTGACCTTGATTACTACGTAAGGGTGAATCGTTCAAGAGGACACTCTGGACAGAATGAAGCACAGAGAACCTACAGTGTTATAGGTGATGCAATGGTTGATGGAGGCACATTGGAATGGGAACACTATCCTATGTTCAATGGTATAACTGATGAAGAAACTCAATCAATGACTGTAGAGCAACATATACACAATGAAGTAAAGCGTTACAAAAATGCATGGAAAATAGCAGAACAGGTTGTTGATCGCATTGATGGAGCTCCGGTGTTGGGAGAACACAAAGAAGCAAAGCTGACACATGATACGGAATAATCTTTCTTCTGTAACAAAGATAATCTGAAATCATACTTTAAAGCCACCTCCCATGTGATGAAACAGGCCAACCTGGATGCCAGTATATCACAAAAACTCTGCAGTTCTTCACAACACATTTTGTTATTGGAGAACTGTACATGGAGTTCATTCGAAATTCATGTGAGGACAAAGCATGTTCAAGTAAGGATGTTTGCGATTTCTGTGCAAATGGATGGTCAAGACCTGTCATGTCGAGGATCCAATGTCCTATGCCCGACCCGGAAAGCCTGGCCACAATATGGATGTTTTTTTAACGCCAGAAACCAGGGATAATGGCAGTGACAGATTACTGGATGATTTCCAACCAAGGGCCCAGCTAAAATAAAACTGTTTCAAGGTAGCAACCTTTCAAGTAAAGACGTAACAAAACTCTCTGAACTGAGTGAAACTCTTTATGTAAAGTTTACTATCCTTAAGGTAGTATGCACCTCGAAAGTGAAAGACTTAAACTTTTGCTCTAATTTCCTCAAGGGATCTTTCAATCATTCTCTTTCAAAATCAAGAATAAAAATAGGCGGTTATCGTGCAAATTTTGGTACTAGAGAAACAAATTACCCACGATTTACCGATATTAGAAATTCAAAATGGCCGCCATCCCTGAATTAACTTTAAGGAGAAAAATAAAAATTTTCGAATTTTGAAAAATTAAGTTTTCTTTCACCAAGAGCTTTAAAGTGAACCCCCATATGTGGTATATCAGAATAGAATTGTAAAAGTTTGAGAGTCCGAATGTCCGTCCCCGAGGTGCGTTCTACCTTAAGGAAGCTGTCATCCATATGGAGCAGCAAGCAATGGTGGCAGCCATGAAGGGCGTCAGAGGCAGGAGAGGAAAAAAGAGGAGGCAGAGAAACCATATGAGAGTTATGACTGGGGTGACCTAGTAAGGAGTGGCAACATAATGAAACTGAAAGTTAAAGAGCTGGACAAGTATCTGCAAAATCACAGCATAACAACAGCAGGACTAACAAAAGGGGACAAAGTCGAAACGATTCGCTGTCACTTTTATCAAGGACAGGGCAAAGAGAGCTCTAGTGATTCTTCAAGTGACAGTGATAGTGGGAGTAACAGAGATAGCTCTGACTCTGATTTAGTTGAGGAAGAGTTCGATTCATCTGATGCCAGTGATAGTCAAATATATACAACAAGATCAGGCAGAAGAGCAACAACATGGAAGACCAGGAGACATGACAGTTTATATCAATAAACAAGGCCCAAGGGGACAATAATTTGTATTATAACACGCCACATGCTCATTCCGTGTCGCGATTAGCTAGAATACATCACGTGACGAGAAAATAGATACGTCTAGTCCCCATCGGATCGACAAAAGTGACGTCAGAGGGTATGTTTTGTAAAGCTATTTCCATAGGGAAATAGTCCTGACCAAATTTGGAAAAGTGTCTGGTCACCTGACCGTAGTGTCGTCTGCAGCTTTGCAACAATGGCGGGCGACTGGAACGTGATGTGCGTCCAGGATACGTGACGACACATTCTCTAAAACAGATTTTCCAACATTTCCCGACATTCCAACAGCGTAGGAACTTGAACAGCTTATCGACGGAAAAGATTAAAGTGCAACTAAGGATGTCGCCAGGTATGCTTAGAATATATTTTGAAAGAAAGTGATACTACCACGTACAACTGAAACCGCTGAGGAAACATCGCCCAGTAAACTTGTTACAATGGATTGTTGTGAATTCAGTGTTCCCTCTAAGTTTTGAGAGGGTGCGCAACAGTGTTCTCCCAGGATTTTTTGAGAAGATGGCGAAGACGTGGTGCGAAGCACCACAAGCGACCGCGTCAGCGGTCGCGGGGGAGGTCAGGAGGGGGTGTCCCCCCTCCTGCCGTTGGACCTTTTGAAAAACAGCGATTAAACTGGTGTCATTTGGTGGCACTTGGGGAGTATTTTTTCAGATTTTTTTCGTATAAAAAACTCAAAGGAAAGGAGATCTGAGACAGTGTACCATAACTTTTATTACAGTTCACTGATTTCAATTATGAAGATTTCATTTTTTGAAAACGAAAACGTACGAGAGACATACATTTATTCATCGATGTCAAAATTATCACCATAACACTCAGGTTTGGGGAGCATTTTTTCAGATTTTTTTCGTACAAAAAACTCAAAGGAAAGAGATCTGAAACAGTGTTCCATAACTTTTATTACAAACGAAAACATAGCGAGTCTAGAGACATACATTTATTCATCGATGGCAAAATTATCACCATAACACTCACGTGTTCTCATCCTGATACAAGTCCGACCGAGCCTAAAATTAGGTTGTTTTGCTTTTGGAAGGAATACACAAACGAAATTCTAACCTCCTATAAAAACTTCAGTGTACTCTGCTGTCCTTGGTTACCCTCAAGCTCCTTGCCATGTTTACTCAGCTAAGTCGGTTACCTAATGCACGGTCCCTATGGAGGGACCGTGGCTAACGTAACGTTACGGACTGAGCCATGCAAATATGGCTGCCTTCGATGAGTTGCACATGGCTTATGATCTCGGATGACATCACAAATCGCGAGATTTGCAAGATCGATGAGAATTACGTTTGCAGTCTGCAGGATCGACGCTCACGCTCGCATTTTGCTTGTAAATCACTGTCAACTTTTTTTCCCCGTACATTTTATTGTTTTATTTTTCAAAAAAATAAATCTTTTTCATTTCTGGCAAGGGGGCGCTCGGAATTTACAAGAGGGCGCCACGCCCCTGTTACCTTATTCAGGGAGAACACTGCGCAACTTGAGATACGCCTGAGTGATTGCCTCACAGGTAGGTCCATTCATTTATATGCTAATTTATTGAGGCACGTCACACCGTACAATGAACGTTGGTGGCAACTGCGCCGCAAATGGGCGCTAAACTCGAAACACGGAAGTAAAATCTACGCTGAGATCGCACATTTCGCCCCGAGTTATCGTTTCCAAAACTAATACCGATCGAAATGACTGAGACTAATGTTGCGCAAAACATGAAATTTCACTGCGAGAGCAGTCGGAGACACTGCGCAAGTAGCGCGCAAATAAGCCTTAGCGGGAACACTGGTTGTGATGCAAAATATCAAAACACATTAAAAACTATATAACAATACAACATGAGCATGTGATGTGTTATAAAACACCTATCGCCTGGTCTTTATTCGGGCTATAGCGCTCGTCTATAACCCCTCGTGGCCGTGTGTTACCAGAAGCACATCGCTATACCCCTCGGCCTACGGCTCGGGGAATAGCGATGTGTTTCTGGTAACACACGGCCCCTCGGGGTAATAGACGGGCGCTATAGCCCTCATGACCAGGCAATAGGTGTTTACTATATCATTGTTTACAAAATAGTATTGACTTTGGAACACATTGGATATACAGTGCATCTTCTTGTTTGTCGATACGTTTACATCAGCCTAATTCTATTAAACACATTTAGAGTAACTAAGATGAGAATAATCAGCAGCAATACATTTAACTTCATATCTTTTCAGAACCTTTTTGTAGTGTACCAACACAATCATTTTCTTGTACTTTAAATCTTTTAAATCATGTTGAAATATTTAATGCTTGTTAACATCCCATGAGTATAAATCTGCATCAATGTTTCACGTATTAACATTTCAATTGTTTACTGGACTGAAATGCAATGCACAGCAGTAAGTGTTCATAACACATTTGCAGGCTGTGTTGATATTTAAAGCTGAATACTGAGTATTTCAACATGAGGTGTGAAACAGGACATTGGAGTTCATACAAAGAGCAATAGTACTGAAACCAGGATATGAACTTCATTGATTTAATAGTACATGTAATATTTTTCATTTAACAAATGTTCGACCATATCAAAGTTTGGGGGACTTGAAAATTTTTTATCATATGGAGGGGGGATTTGAAATTTTTAGGGGGTATTGAGGGGGGATCTGAAAAACAATTAAATTTCAATCATCATTCCTCCATCCCCCCCCCCCACCATTTTTTGAACGCTGCCCGAGACGTCACATTAATAACAAATTAAGGTAAGTGCGGTGACAAGTTAAAGTAACAAACGACATCCATAGCTACAAAAGATACATAGGAACATAGATACATAAGAACATACATACATACATACATACATACATACATACATACATACAAACATACATACATTCATACATACATACATACGTACGTACGTACATACGTACGTACGTACATACATACATACATACATACATACATACATACATACATACATACATACATACATACATACATACATACAAATAAACTGAATTGCATCTACACGTCCTAATTTAAATACCATTCTTGGAAGAGGTTTCAATTTGTTTGTTGTCAGTTACTAAAAGTAGTGCAACTGGTAAGACATGCTTCCGTAAAACAGTCAACCCGTTAATAAGGTCACAGCTTACCGGATGATACCTATAGTATCTGTTGGTATTCTATAAAGTACGTTTTTAGTTCGGTGTGTACTGACGGGCTGCTATTAGTTACGTCTTTCTTGCTGTCATGCATTTCAACAAAGTTCAATCATATACATATTTAGGGTTATTCAGTTTTCAGCTCCAATGAGCTTTGGTAGATGAACATTCAGAGTTTGGTCTTGATGATTATGTTTGCAAGCAGTGAGGTCGAGTTTTCAAAAATGCAACAACCCAAGTCTTCATAAAATATGTCACATACCTTCTTATCTTTTGCACATGTCTTTGTATTGTTGATAAACGAAAACAGAGTTACTTAGATGAATATGAACTATGATCATTGGAATGTAAAGCAAGATGGTAAAACCGATGCAGCTATTTGCATTCGAACTTTTCCCCTCACAGAAACTGGCCAGATTGGGATAATAACACATGCAAAATACTATTGTTCTAGATGTTTATCTACAAATGTTAGATCAGCCCTAAGTTTTGACACCTTTCATGAAGCGCGTATGTGATTGGATAAAATGGCTGTTCTGAGTATTTGTAATTACCCCTAGGCCTAGGTACTGGTCAGACATTATGTTGCCTATATAATGGTAGTTCTAAACAAAACGACATCAAATTATTCAAATTGGTGACGGTCATATCAGTTCAGTAAAGATAAAAATAGAATAAAAAATACAATCAAATTTGCGACACACGTGGTTGGGCTAACTAAATTTCATCGTGTCCCACCAATCCACAGACGGTAGTTGATCCATGGAGTAAAATACTACTATGTCCCCTACATCACCCTCAAGGTCTGTGCTTACATGGATTGTTAATACTAGAAGAAATTATACAGGGTCAGTTTGTGTTCTCTAAAAAGTTGCAACAAGCTTTAACTAGGTGATAATTGTATGCATTCAATCCGGCCCTCTCTAAAGAGAAAAAAATCTCATGTTTTTCTGATGCACCATAGGCACGATGCTGTGTGGACCTTTGTGTACATGTTCCGTTCACTGTTACCCTGCACCACAAAAGAGGGAAACACTGTGGACGAACACAAATCACCATACACAGACTTATCGCTGCAAAGCTTGCAATGATCAAAGACCACATGTACAATAAAAAAGGGCCTCGGCTACTTCCTTGGCGTCAACACACGCGCTCATCCGCTCTGCGTGGCAGGTCTAAAATACGGCTACGGCGTAGTCGTAGCCGAGTACTCTCGACTCATACCGACTGTAGGGTTAATAGCTGACCATCGCACATCAGTTTATACCATGACAGAAAATTACTTTAATAGTAACCTCCATGACTATATTTTTAGGTCATACATATGTCAGTCCAAGGAGGTAAAAAGTTCTCTTCTACCTTCTTGGTTAGTCATGGAGCCAGAAGCGGAGCTAGTACCTCCATTCTTATACGGCAAGTATTGTGGAGGTCATTGCATGCTCACTGTGTTTCGAATGTCATTACACATGGCTTTGCTTGGTCTACATAGTTTTCCTTGTTTCATGAACGTTAGTATTGTAATTGGAGGGAAATTAGTGAAACCAACAAATTTGTTTTGCCTTACTCGGAATCGCAACTGTCTTACAAAGAGCATGGTGCTAGCTCGACCATACACAGAGTAATCTGAATTCGCTGCCCACATGTGGGGTTGATATAATAGCCATTCCCCAGATTTCCATCGATAAAGTGTGTGCGTAAACAAGAAAAGTAAACTCATGAATTTTAATAGACGTGGTGGGTATGGCCGATTTAGCCCGAATAGGCCATAGCCACCATGTCTAAATGTGGGGGGGGGGAGCTGTCATGTGCATTTTAAAAGGCATTCAGAGACGCATGCACAATTAGGTAAAATACAGCTACTGAAGCACATATTGTATTAAGGTTCCAAGACAAGAAATTGACATTTCTAAGCTAAAAATTCTCTAGTGGTTAATATACGGTGGCTTAATGAGGCCACAGTGTATTTTTATTTCATTCCTGAATTTTTTTTATTTATACCTGTAATTTTATTTCATGCCTGTAATTTTTTTTATGCCTGTAATTTTTTTTCATGCCTGTAATTTTTTTATACCTGTTTTTTTATACCTGTAATTTTTATTTCATACCTGTAATTTTTTTTATACCTGTAATATTTATTTCATGCCTGTAATTTTTTTATGCCTGTAATTTGTTTTTCATACCTGTATATTTTTTTAGTTTTGTGATCTTTAAACTTGCCGGTACTGTTTGCTCTCAGCCTGGGTCAAAAGCCTACTTTTGCCTTAAATATTGCATTGTTGAAACCAGAAAATATCCCTATTTACATTCTCTACTCAGTTTCCTTCAGAAAAAAAATTACAAGCATGAAATAAAAATTACAGGTATGAAACAAAATACAGGTATGAAAAAAAATTATAGGCATTAAAAACAAAATTACAGGTAAAAAAATTACAGGTATAATAAAATTACAGGTATGAAATAAAAAAAAATACACGTAAGAAATAAAAAATGACACCTGTGGCCTCATTAAGCCACCGTATTAATAAGCTTAGAACCCCCGTAAATTATATATTTTCGGAGAGCCTAGATATATTGGAACATATTGGTTACCATAGTGTACCATTGTTTAAATAACTATCACTTGAGAGGTAATTTTGCATAACCTTTCAAAGATTGGTTTTTCCTATGCTTTGTTTCAATGCTTTGAGATAAAAGGCTGAAATTTGTGTGAGTGCAAGCTGTCCTAAGGATCTTCCAAAAAGTGTCTCAGATGTTTTTAAAAACCTTCTAAAACAATTTTTATGCCAGAAAAACTTCAAGAGCGGTGAATTTAATCCTAGTTGATTTCTTTAAAATTGTGCTCAAAAAAAATCTAGGTAAGATATAAAAAATCTGAGACACACTTTTGAAGAGCCTTGTGACAGCTTGCATTTCAGAAAGTTTGAGTCAGATATTTTGAAGAATTGAGACATAACATAGGGAAAACTGATTTTTGACAATTTCCTGTCACGTGATAGTTATGTAAACAATGGTGACACTGTTGTTACCAAAATGTTTTCCTTTATCTAGGCTTTCAGAAAATATACAATTTACGGGGGTTCTGAGCTTATTAACCACCAGAAAATTGTTAGATTAAAACGGTGAATTTCTTGTCTTGGAACCGTAATTGTCATACTGTCACGTTAAAACTGTCATACGAAATCAATGAACTAACCATAAAATTAGAGTAGTGGTTTCAGCGGCAAGACAAGGCACTTCCGCCTAAGAACTTACAGCATTTACACTGTGATTGGAAACCAGATTGGAAACGGGATTCAAATCGAGCTGGGAAAAACAGAACTACGCATGTTTTATGATAACTTTCCTAACACCAACTGTGATACTACAATAAAGATTTCGTCTGACTGTCGAAATCTTTAAGGACTTGTAGATCATATAGAAAGCAGTCAGACGGTTTGGACTCGAAATATTTATTTGAAATATAAGTTCAAATGAATAAAATAAAACAAATAAACCTTTTAAAAAAGAACCCCACCCTCTCACAGCCCAGGGGACTGACACCTTTTCCCTGTCATTGTACCATTCTTTAGTACCATTCTTTTCCGATTCTTTTTTGACAGTAAAAAATAACGCACTGTGAAATTTTTTATGTGAGTGTGTGGGGGTTCGAATCCCGTTTGGGATATAGTAAAATTTATATTACATTCTTATTGCTTATTACAATGATTCCAGAGAGCTTGGGTAATGTGCTCATTGACGTTGAACAAAGCATCTTTATTTGCTTCTTGTGTCTGTCAGTAAGTGTCCTACGTATTCATCACTATAAAACACATATTAAGTAGTCGATTCATGGACTAAAACTTTGAGCAGAATGAAAATGTCTCAACATTGGTATAGATTGAAAATAATTGAAATCAATTATGAATTTCGATAATGATTTTAATTTGATAAACTAAGTTGTCTCGGTCGATCGACAACTTTTGTGAATGATCGACCGATTTATCAATGGAATATTCAAGAAAAGGATATAAAATTACGCAAAATGTTTATAATAAGTAAGTGACAGAGGATGGTTGTAATCAATACACTTTGTAAACGTTGTAGAGATTTTCTTGTAAAAGTAATGTACTAGTAGCATAAAATAAGAAGTCTGTCCCCTTGTGAAAAACATCATGCTTTGTGTCCAGAAATTGAATCTTCGGCATTCCTTTCCGATCCCGAAGTCTCCCAGGCTACACGTCGTTCAGTATTTTTTGACTCGACCAATGCAGTGTCCTTTCTACATCTTCGAAACAGCAAGAAATCGAGAATTTCGACGACAGAAATTAAGCTGGCCCCAAAGAACAGACCCAAGGTACCACCGATGTCACCTGATTGAGAGCGAAAGAGAGAGAGAGGTCAGACAGACAGAAAGACAGAAACAGAGACAAGGAGCACTTTATTTATTACTGTCCAATGCTAGATTTTAATTTTCATGTATAATACTTCTGGTTACAATCCCTCAAAGCTGGCTGGTTGGCTGTCCATGAAATCAGTCACAAAATGTAAATTGTTCACAAAAACAGCAGCGAGTGCTTACGCTATATGCAATGTTGCTGTTTATATTTACTCTCAGATGACCCAAAGTCAGATAACACACTCATGCTACTTTTTTTGATTTGAAATATAATATTACAATGACAACACGTGGAGGGAACGCCATGTTCTGGCTTTGATTGGATATAGTATACTTTGATACCATGGTTATTGTCATAGTACCATCTAGTGGTGACATCATTTGGTATGCGTAATGGTACCCGAGGATTGCCAACAGAGCAACCAACACGTACACATCGGTGATTAACTCATTGTGAGAAAACCTACTTCAAAATCACATGTACCTAAGTCGATAGAGTATTGTGTTTATAATTGCAATCAAACCAACTTACAAACAAGATTGAAGACTTCATAGTCACGCTGCTGGGTTATCTTTTCTTCCCTCATCTCATTAAAGTATACTCGTAATTCTAACGTATTCTCCCTACATGAATAAGAAACAAAGATGAGACTGGAAGGAACGCTCAGTCATCCTCAGGAAAAGATGTAACTTCCTGTATGTATGAGCGCTTATTCTGAGCTCTGTTTCTCGCCGCAAATGTGTCTGTCTATGGAACCATATATAGTGTTGACACATTTGACATATTTACTGCTAGTGTTATTAAATATGTAACCAAATAGCAAAAGGAATAAAAGAAAATCATGCCATCAGTGGCACTGGTAATGGGTCCTTGACACGACGCATTACGGTATTTGCACTATCCACAGGTTTTAAGAAACACATGGCATTTACTCTCGTTCAAATTACTTATCGGTTCGGCAGTAGTCTGTTGGTGTGCACAGACAGTTGTATCTACCTTGAGAAGCCTCACAGAACACAAGTGAAATATTTTAATGTGTATAATTGGCCGAGTACCATACGTAAGGTGAACTGCACGGGAAAATCAATCCTCGACTTACTGTATAAATTAAAACATGTAAAAGCTTGTCCCATGTGCATGTGTTCATATAATTTTAATTTTTTGCAGGAGCGGTAGGTTTTGTGGCGGTAGGTTTTGTTGAGTAACATTACAGTAACTTAAAAATCTAGATTTATCATAGTTTTACCGTTCTAGGACATTTTCCACCCGGACAAATACCCTCTGGACAATCATCACCAGACATTTAACCCCGGCTAATTAACACCAACCATTTACCACCAAAGACAGTTACCATCCGGATATTTATCCTGTAACACTATTTATAACGACAATATTGCTTTGTCGAAAATGATGTCAATTGGGAAATACTGCATAAAGAAAGTTCCCGAACAATCGCGAAGATTGCGTGTGCATCTTTTCTAGTGATGTCTCCTGCTGGATGCCACATGACTTACCTTTTACTATGTCTAGCAAGTGTTACTTTACATTCTAAACTTAACCCTATGACTATCAGGAAATCGAAATCGAACTAAAGACCCTAACTCTAACCACTACGCCACGTGGAATTGTCTGCGGCTGTTGGTTGAAATGTTAACCTTGAACCTGACAATGTATGTCTAACCATACATTATATGATAAATGAATACTATAAATGACATTAAAATAACTATATGGTGTAACGGACTAAAAATAGTAAAATAATGTCTCTATACGAATCATTTTATTGGCTTACCCTAAACCTAACCTTGACCCAATTTGTCACTTTTTCCATTTTTGTCTTTTTTAGTCAAAACCGGATTGCATCGAAAGTTACGTCTTCATTTTCATGTTTTATGGGTAGAATGTGTGTTAGATGTTTCATAAAATATTTACTAATTCCTTCATCATCAACATATAAAATATACTCCATACGGCTGTTTTAATCATAGACAGTGTGTCTATGCTATGTCAAACCAAAGTTGAAACTGTTTGAGAATAAAGATATTGAATTAAAGCTGCAAGCAGCGTTGGCGGGGCCCAAGCGGATAACATGGTTGCAAGATCTTGCACTAATGATATTATGTGCAAAATTCGATCTTGCAAAAGTATGATTTTGAACATCATCTCATAGTTACTGTATGTGTCAGTGGAAATGCATGTTTTACGTAAAATCCAATATGGCGGCCAAACCACGTGACCGATCAAAATGCCTTCACAAACTTGTAAGAGATCACACTTAAGATGTTACATGTCAAAATTCAGTTGAATCGGTGTGTTGGTTCTGCAGAAGAAGATTTTTAAAGATTAAATAATGATTTTCGCAAAAATCGAATATGGCGGCCAGACCACGTGACCGATCAAAACGCTTTTCGCAAACTTGAAAAAGATCAAACTTAAGATGTTACATGTCAAATTTCAGTCGAATTGGGGTGTTGGTTCTGGAGAAGAAGATTTTTGAAGATTATAATCACGATTTTCTCAAAATCCAATATGGCGGCCAAACCAAGTGACCGATCAAAACGCCTTTCGCAAACTTGAAAGAGATCACACTTAAGATGTTACATGTGAAATTTCAGTCGAATCAGTGCTTTGGTTCTGGAGAAGAAGATTTTTAAAGATTAAATAACGATTTTCGCAAAAATCCAATATGGCGGCCAGACCATGTGACTGATCAAAACGCCTTTCGCAAACTTGAAAGAGATCACACTAAAGATGTTACATGTCAAATTTCAGTTGAATCAGGGTGTTGGTTCTAGAGAAGAAGATTTTTGAAGATTAAATCATGATTTTCTCAAAATCCAATATGGCGGCCAAACCACGTGACCGATCAAAACGCCTTTCGCAAACTTGAAAGAGATCACACTTAAGATGTTACATGTGAAATTTCAGTCCAATCGGTGTTTTGGTTCTGGAGAAGAAGATTTTTAAAGATTAAATTGGTATTTTTCAAAAATCCAATATGGCGGCCAAGGTCACGTGACCGCATGCGATTTTATTGGCAAATTCTGAAGACCTTGGGCCATGCTTGCTATACAAAAAATTTCAAATCGACTAGACCCCTGGGTCTTCTGGAGAAGCCGTTTTTAGGTTTTTGGAAAATCCAATATGGCCGCCAGGTCATGTGACCAATCGAAATTTGTATACCCAGGTGCACGAGATCTCATAGGTACCTATTAGCCCTGCAAGTTTCAGAAGTTTTCGGTAAGCGGTGTTTGAGTTCTAGGTCGACAAAAAAGAGCGGAAGAAGAAGAAGAAGTAGAAAGAAGAAAGTTGAACTCCTATAAAACCAATAGGGGCCCAGCCGGTTGGCTTGGGCCCCTAATTAGACGTCCTTCAAATTAATTTTTATGAGACGGGTAACTGTCCGAGTGGTAAGTGTCCGGTGGTAAATAGCATGGGGGTAGATGGCAAATGTCCGGGGACTAAATGTCCCGGGGGTAACTGTCCTGTTACCGCTTTACCCAGGCTCAAAATATTTTTTTTGTTTCTCATCCTAAGTCTCTCACAAAATTGATATGGTGAGATGCAGTTTTTAGCTGATATTTGGTATACCAATGTGAGGTTATCGTATAAGCTGAATCAGTTCATTTACATCCGATTCGCATGTATGTATGTATGTATGTATGTATGTATGTATGTATGTATGTATGTATGTATGTACGTACGCATGTATGTATGTATGTACGTATGTATGTCCGTCCACGTCAAAAACACCTACACCGCAGCACCTACTGTCTTAGTATTTGGTGTACAGGTGCACCTAGGGGTGGAGATGTGAATTTGTTCAAATGAACTTGTCAGTGTCAAAAATATGCAAATGAGGAGAAAAAAGAACAAAACATGCAAATTGCTAAAACGCTGTAACCGTTGGTCACATTGGGTTGAAACTTGGTATGCAGGTTCCTTTAAGTATTCTAAATTAGGTGTTTAAAATTTGGGATGAAATTTGCATGTTTCTATTTTTGGGGTAATTTTTTTCAGTTTTTAGTCAAAAAATGTTTTTCTCTGAAACCACTCATCTGATTGCTTTGAAAGTTGGTATACATGTTCCTCAGGATGACCTCAGTCAAGTTTATACACATTGAATTATAATTTTCATAATTTGTAATTTTGGGGCTATTTTCCGAATTTTTGGTCAAAATATTTTTAATCCATAACTACTAATTTGATAGCTTTGATATTTGGTATACAGGTTCCGAAGGTTGATAAAAATTTAATTTTACAAATATCTTGAAGATATCTCGAATTTTGTATTTTTGCTGAATTTTTTGGTTATTTTTCTCACTGTAAGTAAAATTTCTTCTTCTCTGAAACCGCTAGCCCGATTGCTCTCAAATTTGGATTGGATGTTTGCAAGGGTGTTGCCCTCTTAATTGTTGAAATTAGGACAAAATTGGAAATATCACTGTTTTGGGGCAATTTTTGTAATTTTAGTCAAAAAATCTTAAAAAATATTTTCTTTTCAAAGCCCCTGGACAGGCAGCTTTTATATTTGGTGTACAGATGTCCAGGGATGACAATAGTTAGATATGTGGAAATTGTCCTGAAATATACAAATTTGTATATTTGAGACAATTTTAAGACAATTTTGGTCAAGAAAATTTGTTCTCTAAATTACTTGTCTGATAGCTTTGTAATTTGGTGCAAAAGTCCCAAGGGATGTTATTAGATAAATGTTCTACTCAAAGTGTTTGGAAACCCCCAAATTTTTATATTTAGGTAATTTTCTCAGTTTGTGACCTTAAATTACCTACACCAACCCCGGATATGTTGTGAGAGAGTTTCGAAGGCTATGAAAATAATTTTGTCATATTTAATATCAATTTGTAGTAAAATTTGATCCAGAAAACAAAGCTGAGGTAAATTTTTTCATTGCGAACCAATTTTTGCAACTTCTGCATGTAAGACACACAAGAACTGATGATAAATTTGGATCCAGGATAATTCCAGATGTCATATCCCCCCCCCCACAGTGGAAGGCATTTCACTATCTGTAACTGATTTAAGTGCTGTTTACATTCGAATAGCACTCATAGCATTAATAAAACATCCCCAACGTTGTAAATACATTTCCTGCCAGCTGGTCTTATGTAAGGGGTGGAACATTTGATATTTAGGAGGGTTAGGGGCTAGAAGATTGATGAGGTAGCATTACTTTTTATCAGATCCCTTGTACATTTTTTCCCACTCTTTATTTTTTCCCACTCTCCAACCTTTTCTTTTTGTTAACCTTCTCTGGCTAATTTTTTTGTTGACATTTGCTTATGTATGTAGGATCTGCTCGTCCCATTGCTATAGAAGTTGATATGCATGTTCCTAAAGATGACCTCCAGTATCTAAGTTGCAGACCTTATTTGCTTTTGTCATTCTTGTTTTTCTGGTTTAAATATTTCTTGAATTTACCAATTCAAACCGAATGTGAGCACACTGTCCTTGACGGTATTTTTTAATTTTGCATTTTGTTTTGTTTTGTTTCGCGTTTTTAGCTCATGAGATTCAGATATCGGAGTTGGGCTTGAAAATAACAAATAAATAGAGATGTATTCATGTAGCGTAAATTATGATATAATGAAAGGCAGTAAGACGAAGAAGATCATATAAATAGTGTTCAGACCTGTGCAAAACGTACCGATCCTACATAAACATTTCTCCTAAGATACAAGTGAAAATGAAAATGGACAAGGTCCTCCTTATACGACATGCGCAAATGAAATATGAGAAAACAAATCTCTCATTTTTGGCACTATGGTTCGTATTAAAAGCTTGTTGGCACAACATGCACAGAGTTGTCTCTATAGAATGATGATGATGTCAGATACGCTTACAATATCGAAAGCAGCAAAGGCTCGAGCAACAATTTGCCAAATACATGACATCATAGGTTTATTTGTATCAGTAATGTGCCACTTGAAATCTGCTGAATGTGTTACCTCATGTATTCCATGCAGATTTGATACGCTGTAATGTTTTCCAGAGCAGTTAATCGGTTCTCCTCGAACGTATCCAGTACGGTGGTGTAGATCAAGTCGAATATATCAGGAAACGCATCGGAGACGGCATGCATTGTAGCGTTCATCAGGGCTCCGTACGGGTGGTCCCCATTCAGTGCTTGCCGAAATGCGATCTCAACGGCATAATGTGACTCGGTCGTTCGTAAATGCCAAGCTGAAGTGTTTCGATTCATCGTCGCTTCATAAACCTTCCTATAGATATCGCTTCCCACATCCACTGAGCTCTGTGTCTCGCTGAGGATGTAACGGTACAAGTTCGACGACAGCGGAATGGAGATTTCGGCGTAAATGAGGTTGTAATAGGACTGCAAAGCATTGTGTAGAATTTCGTACAGCTGGCCGACAGTCAGTTGGTTATTCTCCACAGGCGAATCAATAACCTGCAGATTCGGTGAAAGTAACCCACCTCCGGGCGTACTCACCAAGATATTATCAATTATTTTTCTATCCATGGAAATGCCGGTTTCACCGGGAAATAATACGTTCAATAATCTTTCTCTGGTTGTGATGTCTATTTCACCCAAATACACCACTGACAGCGACTCCAATACGTATGGTGTAATTTTTTGCCTGAAAAAATGAAAAAGAACAGCATGAACGACATCGTTTGAACTTTTGAAGTGCACTTCACTATCACATTTGCTAAAAATCAGTAAATGAGACTCGACAAGAGTTCTTGTCGTACCCCAGTTTATCCTGTCGCATTGTGTCATAAAACATAACACATGACACAAAAGCACAGGATTTTCAACGTCTTGTAATGTAACAATACGATGAGCGAAGGGAACGCGAGAATGATATCGTTTAGCAAAGATGGCCGGTGAATAAGTTACCCTCCTGTCCTTTGCGGCTATTTTGATACGAGTCTGCGTCGCCCTGAAGTGGAGAGACGGCATCTAATTTTGATGCGCGCGGCCATGGTCGGTTTTGAGGGTGTGGGTACAGAATGCTTTCCGTGTTTTCCAAATGTCCGTCAACTTTTCACTCACGACAAATAACAGTTTCTCATTTTTTTGTCCCAGTTATTAACTCTCACTTTGGCTAATGTTCTGTTAAGGTCAGTATTCTTCTTGACGCGAGAGAAGCCACGACTTGATTTGTACCCTTCCTTTCATTGTGACAAGATTCTGTACCTTACGATAGATTGCGACTCAAGGGCTGCCTCATGGCGGCACCATTACGACCGAGACCATCGGACAATTCTTTAATCTTATCGAATTATAGCCCATCGAAGCATCTTGTATTGTCGTGTCCTGTCTTGTGAAAAACCACGGCGTATAAATGGGTTTCGTGTTACTGCTGGACATTAATTGTCAATAAAGCCTCAAGAGATCATAGAGCACTCAAACTAAGATGACAGTAGAACGACCCAACGAAGCGATGACACTGAACCATAACGCATTCACCTTTCTAATCATTCATACTACCAACAGTCTGATTTATATATCTACGAGCTATCTGAACGGGGAAAGAAGCTGTAACGTATATTTCATTATCTTTCCCTGAGAACGGACGTATTTTGCTTCTCCGCTCTAAAATACGAAATACTGCAGGTATCAATTTTGTGTAAACTATATGATGCCGTCGTTGTGCATGAATTCTCGTCAGTCGTAGAGCTCAAGAGGTGTGAACAATCGAATTGTGTTGATCACTTTGAACTCATTGAATTTCGACATGAACTTTGTGAGTAGAACAAGACACTGTATTTTGAATTATGAAAGTTTGTCCCATGAAGAGTTACATCAAAGGGAGCTACACTTTCAAGTTAAAACACAAATCTCGGTCGTTTCATTTGCCAGATAATTAGTCTTCTGCAGCACAATCTATAAATCTTGATCCCAATCACTGGGTGGCCTTCTATCCGCTCATTCCGATGAATCGATAAAAATCAATTATGCTATCAATATATCGGTGCTCTTTTCCTTTGGTCATCGGTCCATTTCCAAACGACCCCCGAATCCATCCCCGTTCACATATCAATGAATAAGATGATCACTGAACTGTCTCCGCGGTTCTGTAAGACTGTCAGTTACTCTGTTCAGATTCTCATTGATTCTGTTTCTTCAAAAGGCTAATTCAATTCACAATATATAAAAATGATACATACATGTAATACAAAGCCATAGCTTTAGGACATGGTTTTTCGGCTTTCTCCGCCAGCTCTCTAGCAAAAGGCTCAGATGGGAATACGCCATACGAAAGCTGTTCTCTGTACGATTCTGCATAGCATGGCTGTTTGCAGTGACTACAAAGCCCCTCAACTTCTGTGAAAATTTCTACATGGGGGAAGAAAACAGTGACGTTATAAGAGAAACAGCACTGTGGAATAGTTCTATGTTAAGATCAAGAAAATAAATGTTTCCGCAATCTACTGTTATATTTATACCTAAACCAGGCCTACACGATTTACACATTTGCAACATCATCGTGTGACTTAGTTATTGCTTCTTCCCCTTTTGGTCGCTGTAAGGATAACATTCAAATGTTTCTGACCGACTCTCACTATTTTCGGAGCTATATGGTAAAGAAAACAAACTTGTTTAATATCTTGACCTCATCGCCCGATTTCGACCTTTGACCTATAAGTGACTTTACGTCATTCCTCAGTGACAGATGGTGGCAACTGTAAATGATATAAGACAAACAAAAAGAGTAATCGTTGTAGCTGAGCAGGAGACTTACCCATCTTCGGCATATAGCAATTGTGTAGTTGTACCAAATCACAGATAGACGCGTTACCTGATTTGAAGGAGAAGCAAAATAGAGAAAAAAAGCATCAATTCACTTTAAGTGATCATCATTAATACTTTACGCATGTGCACACTTAGAAAAAAGTCCCTTCAGAAATTTTCTTCTGGCACTGTCTCATGAGAAGGGCCAGACATTCGTTAACAATGGCTGTGTATGTGATAAAACAAAAACAAAAACACAACATAAATTGCCATCAGATAACCATATTGGATCAGATCTAAAATGAACAATTGCGGTTATGTAAGTCATGGTTTATTATTTGAAGTAAATCGATCTGGGCATGCCAGAGTAATGGATTTTGGCGTGGAAAAAGAACAATTGTTGACTCGATGCAGCCATATCGAAAAGTATCTGAAATAAATTGATGTGAATATATGCTAGAATGCATTATCCGTTTTCTAAGTATTAATCAAATCTAGAACAAAAGGCCTGTCTCAGATTTTTACATCGTATCTCCGTTTACGGACTGACAGAAGGACGAAGCTCAAATCTTAATGATCCCAGCCCACACCCATTGGGACTGGATATATAGAAAGTGAAACATCATTCCAACCTGCCATTTCCGAAGAACAGCATCAGTAGAATTTCTTTAAGTTAAAGCTTAGGCTGCGTTTCCAAGTAACTATTAGTGGGGATGGGTGGTGGTGGTGGGGGGGGGGCTGGTGGAATCACGATTGAAATCATATTTTTTTCTGATCCCCCTCAATACCCTAAAAAACTCCCAACTCCCCCTCTATATGATCAATATTTTTCAAGTTCCCCCAAACTGTCAAAGCCCGTATATCAGCGTGGGATGTGCGCGCTGAAAAATAAACACGTATCGCGCCGTTCCGCTTGCAGATGTTCAACACTACCTGTTATTAGCAGTTTGTAAAGTCATATTCTTAAGGCAAGTTCCTAAATTGATTAATTTTAAACGCGTCAGTGAACTGTTTGGATTTATCAGTCTAAGCAATCCTGAGTTAATCCAACTCTGGCCGGGTCAATTGCTCCTGCCGAAGAGCACACAAAATGATGATCATGAGAAAGTGGGCAAATCGTAAATTTTGGTTAATTGTCATATTGTAAGAAAACTGAGCACAGAGACCTACCAAAAATGTGTTTCAAAAGTACAAGACACATATGAATTAGATGCTACTCATAATTGACAATACTGGAAGGTTAAAATATTCCATCAAATAAATGTTTTCATCTCTGAAATTTTGGGTGTAATGATGGCAAACTTGGTTCAAAAATAAGTACTTCCATTTAGTCACATATTTTTTCATTTAGTCTTTAATGTTCAAAGTTTTGATTTTGTATTATATTATGATGAAAATTTGAAACTTTAGAAAATCAAGCATTGTGACCCTATATATATATATATATATATATATATATATATATATATATATATATATATATATATATATATATATATATATATATTTAATTATTCTCATATGTTACAATTCAATTATCAGCAAGATGTGTAATTTATAAGACTTGTCACGTGTTCCTAACCTGGCATTGTGTAGTAGCGACACTGGCATTCTGTAAGTGAGTATTCCGTTTCACACTCGACCTGGCATTTGGCGAGGGAGTAGTTTCCGTGGAAATATCGAAGCCTTTCGGTCGGAGAGTCGATACAATCGGTGTGTCCGGCCGGCTCTTTTAAGTAACTTGACTAGCAACAAACCAGATAGATTATACATTAAAAGAAAATATTTTAATTTCAAAGACAAATGAAGAGATAGCGAAACAAAGACCTAAAAAATCATGACAAGTAGCTTTTTACTGGCCTACTTAATTAGCATGCTACATTGCAGACCTATTAACACTTTGATAGGGTGTTCTCCAACCAGATGTCTGGCCCTCTGAGACAATCTCTACACAACCCTGGCATTGTGATATTAATTTCTGTTACCGCCAGCAAAGACCGGTCATAATCTATCGCCAGTAATTGTCACGACAAAGCAACTAATTATTCAATTGAAAATAAGGTAACAGATCGGTAACAGATCGCAAGAGCGGGTGCCGTGTATCAAATCAATATGTGTGTAAATCTGGCGACGAATTCATAGCCACATGAAAAATGAATATGTTTATATCTTCTGGTATTAAGATCCCCCATTACATCGTCAATTATTCATACCATTAAAGGGCCATTATTTGTAACTTTTGACCATTTTTTACCCCGGAAAATTCCATGTTGGAGGCTCATATTTGTTGCAAAATGTTGTTTTACGAAGAAACAAACATGATTAGTGATGTTAAAGCCACATAAAACTGCTAATTTTTGTCCAAACGTGTTGCCCTTTCGAGCTCGTTTGTTGACGTCTGGCATGCTCAGCGTGCTGGGGAGAACTCAGATATGGTGACGCCGCGATCACGCGAGATGTACAAGTTCACCTTTATTGCAGGATCAAAACAACATTGCTTCGTGGAATGCCAGACATCTGGCTACGCAACGTGTTCGGACAATGGACGACGTAAGTACCGGGCATAAGTAATGAATTTATTTTTAAATTGCTGTAAATGGCTCGCACAGGTGCAGAAGAATGCCTACGTTGGAATCCGCGTGTCAACAGAGTTTGTATTTCTGTCCGGACAAAAATTGAAATTTTCGTTGTAAAATCACATGTTATTTAGTTGTCGGGCACGTAATGTTTCCGAATAATATGCGATTCTCTGTTATTTGACAGACTCTTCAACATGAGCCAGTGATCATTTCCATCAAAACTAACAGAAAAATCGCCAGAAGATACAGCTAATGGAACTTTAAATAACCTCCGACTTGAATGACAATATTAGCCAAATTGCCACCTAGTGGCCTTACTTGATCATGTTGCAACAATAAGTTCACTTGAACATTTATATCATAGCTCCGATGAAATCGATTGCCCCTCATCTAGGTAACTGCCTCATACCGGAAAGCGTATATGATAAAATGGCCATATAGCGGCCAGGTTTGGTTAAATTGTCACTCAGAAGTAGTTCGTTATATTATGCCATGTGTATTGTTCGTGTACACTATTTGGTCAACTTTGAATAGAATTGGTACCGGTATATCAGAGTAATGACCCTTGATGTGAAATGTTCATAATAAAAATATACAAGGACGACAGGTGACCATATTTCAGCGACCGTGTCTGATCGTATTATTAAAAATATGCAGAACTATACATCACTACAATTTTCCATACACACCAGGTCCCTTCATTGATTGTCTAAATGTTCTGACATTCTCCCCTTAGACTCATATTATGGGAAGTCCTTTGAGCTACAATTACTTCATCATCACGAAAATCACATATGCCATAGTAAAAATTAGTTCGAAACGCTGACAAAATACATCAATGAATCAAATGTCAGTGCAATCAATAGAGTAGTTCACAAGGGGTTTTGGTCTAATCATAATGGTAAGGAGGTTAACAGTACGTATGGTCCTTACCGATGATTTTTTAAGCGCCGCGGCTGTATACGTCCCTGGTGCTACATTGAAACCTCTGTCTTTCGTGTTTGGTATATCATCTTGATCATGAACAATGACCCTAAATCCAACATAGTGTTGCTTACTGTTGAAATACTCATGACTTTCCACGTCAAGATAAACTGTTAGACCGTATCTTTCTCCTAAAGGACATAGAAAGAGTCAGCACTGTGTGCATTCAGCAATAGAAAACCGATATTAGTTAATTCATTAATATTTTATCGTAAAATGATTGACATTTCCTTTCAAGAGAAATTGAAAAAGTACAGAGACAAAAGGAAAGAGACAAAAACAAGGTCGACGTGACTGAATGCCAACGTCGGACTAAAATGCAAACCTCTGTAAAAGTGCAAAACGAAAATGCCACCAAACTTTAGCAGCCCTGACGTGCATGGCTCTTTCCCTTTCTGAAGGCTTTGAATCAAGTTAAAGCTTTATGTGGATTTTTTTTCTTATCGAACTCACCTCCACTCACTTGCTCTACAACATCTCCACTTTCACTTTCGCCTGAGTTAAATGTTACACATATCCAGTCACTCGCATAGGTTGTAGTGAAGTTATCTGCGCTGCACTGACGACCGGGCCATTTGCATCTACAAGTATGCCGAATAAAAATGTGGTCTTATCGTATCGTATCGTACCGTACCATATCACATCACATCACGTCACATCACGTCACATCACATCACATCACATCACATCACATCACATCACATCACATCACATCACATCACATCACATCACATCACATCACATCACATCACATCATATCAAATCACATAATATCTCATCATATCATATGTTATCATATCATTTTGAATCATATCATGTCATATCACATCCTCCCCTATCCCCAAATCTCCCGTCCAGTCATGCCCTGTCTTCTCCGGTCCTCCCTTGGCGTACCTTGTCGCATCATATCACATCACATCACATCACATCACATCACATCACATTTTATTGCGTCGCATCACATCACATCACATCATGACATGACATCATATCACATTGTGTCATGTCATGCCATATCATATCAGACTACATTAAGTCAGGTTACATACTACAAAGACATATAAATGTGACTAAAGAAACAAAATTGAGAGAATTCCTGTGAAATTCCATCGTCTACTTTCCTGTAACAAATATTTACATTTTTCGAAAAAGTAAGACTCAGAAAATCGTCAAATTTGTCATCAGGTTGATTTCCTTGAACATAGATACATATATTGTCAAAATGCTGAGAAATGCTGGAGAAAGGTTAGAGATATTGTAACTAGCCTCCTGGCTCGTTCAGTCATAATGAATCCATCATATATCATCTTTTAATGTTTCTCAGATGGCACCTTCCCAAAAATTATCACGCGGTTGTGATTCATTTCGGAAAATAGAGTATACACATGTTTTGGGTTACAGAAATGAGTACACCTGATGAGGTTATAAGAATGAGCCTGTGATAAGATATAATTTTGAAAAAAATCTACGGAAGAGATGAGATGTTGGAAATTTTAGGAAAGCTGACTTATTTTTACCTTTACTGTAATCTATTTTCTTTTTTATGAAATGGTACTAATCTTCCTCTTAGTATGGAATTTGACAAGTGAAAGACAAACGAATTCCACATATAAATTGTATATCTTGTTTTGGAAATGTTTAAAGAGCTGTGTTTTCTCTTGCCAGTTATGATATTGATTACATGGCAGGACTAAAATTTAGCTGTTTTTCAATTGCTTGCATTTCGCCACTAATTAGATTATCAGGGAAACATCCAAAAATGGAAGGTCGCTTTTATTTACAATTGAAAGGAATTTTTGCCATATTTCCTTTTTTCACCTGATCAGTATGTATTTTTGATAAGTTGTCAATGTTGTCATTTTGTCAGTTGCGATGTAATGTCCATGATCAGATAACTGCCATTGTACAATGATGAACTGTTTGGCGTACGCTCTCCTGTGCTCACAATTGATCCAAACATGACATGGCTGCATTTGGACATTAAACTGATCTCTGTTTTATATTCAACGTACGTTTTGGCAACTTGAAAGGAAATTACAACGAAGAACAGAGACAAACAACGTCACGAGATCACCCTTATACACAGACGCGGATGTGAACGTACATGTACTCGCCTGTGTGTGAGCGAACGACGCCAAATGTTTACCGCCAATTTATGACAATTTTTTAATTTTGACGGTCATGCCTCTTAGTGCACGCCATGA